>NC_069709.1:2323251-2343568 GCF_023699985.2 Odocoileus virginianus | reverse complement strand
TGAGGCAAATCAAAACCAGAAACGCCAAAAACGCAGGCCTTTTACTTCCTATTTTATTATACACTAGGGGCAGGTTTTTTCTTCTTTCCAACTACTTTTTTTGCACTAAGTTTTAATCTTCAAAAAAAATTACTGGATCCTTAAAAACCTTTTTTTAAATTCTTCAATACTTGAGTAAAAACCACCTCTATCAAAAACTCTTGATCAAACGTTCTTTTTATATGGACTAAGCAATGTAATAATAAGCCCCTTTTATGGTAAAAAAAAAAAACCAACTGTATGGGCCCTTCAACCTCTGACTACCGAAAAGCCCCATGTAGAAGCCCCCCATTGCAAGGATCTATAGTTCTTGCAAGCAAATTCCTATTAAAAAACTAAACTAGGAGGGGTAATGGAAAATTAACTACGAAGTTTACAATATTTCCTAAAATCCCACTCACCGAGTTTCCAATAGCCATATAACCCCCTTTCATTAATTATATTATCAACTATTGAGGGCCATATAAAATCCCATAAACCAGCTCAATCCCTGCCTCCCGCCAAAAACAGATCTCAAAATCAACTAAATTGGCATAATTCCTTCCTTTGTTGGGCCACACATAGCAACTTTGTCATTGTTAAGCTATCCTCAATCCCAAAACACCTTTGAAAGCCTATAATAAAGGGGGCCCCACAGCCTTTAAATAAATTGGCCCCCACGGGGCCCTTTACCTCATCTTATTCTATTATAAATATACTCATCACATTAATAATATTTCACCTTCTTTTACACGGGAAAATGCTATTATATCATTGCACATTCTACCTCTACTACTATTATCACTAAACCCAAAAATTATTCTAGGACCCTTTGTACTGTAAATATAGTTTAAAAAAAACATTAGATTGTGAATCTGATAATAGGAGCTTGTATCTCCTTATTTGCCGAAAAAGCACGCAAGAACTGCTAATTCTATGCTCCCATGTATAATAACATGGCTTTTTCGAACTTTTAGAGGATGAAAACAAGTAAATCCATTGGTCTTAGGGAGCCAAAAAAAAAAATTGGTGGCAAAAAAAACTGCAAACTCCAAAATAAAAGTTAATAAAAACCTATTTTCTCCCTCCTTTTTTACTAAATTAACTTTTTACTTTTTTTTAAAATTTTATTCCCCCCATTTAAAAAACTAACAAGCTTCTAAATATTTTTTACAAAAAAAAAACCTAATTAAACTTACCCCTCTACACACGTAAAAAAAACAAACCTATCTTCATGGTGCTCCTTCCATTACTAGTATAAATTCCCCCCAAAAATTAAAATATTTTATTTCAATCAGGGCCAAAGGAAAAATAATTCATTCTCAAAAAACTGGGACCACTGAACTTACAATTTCAAAAACAGTTTTTAAAAAACTAATCCACTTAAAGCTTTCAAAATAAGGGACCTATTTCTCTCAATTAATTATTTTTTGTTCCAGTAGCATTTAATTTGTTCCACACATTGGGTTCCCCCCATTATAAGAATTTTTCCCATATGATAATAATTGCCACTCAGGACCCTAATAATTTAATCCAAATTTTTTTAAAAAAGGGGTATAAATTTCTCCTTTTCTAAAATTTTTCCTTATTTTTACCCCCCCCTTTTTTAAACTAATTTTTTTCTCGTTTTACCCAGGCAAAAAAAAACCCAACCCTTTATTTTTTTTTCCAAAAAAATTGTTTTTATTGGGCGATTTTGAGAAGGGACGTTTTTTAGGGGGAAAATCTTATCACCTTTTTATTAACCTTCAAATTCGGGGTTTGGATTTTGATAAAATGGGACGTGGGAGGGGGGGTCCAAGGATTGGCAAAAAAAAAAAATACCCTCCAAGGGGGGGGCAGGCCTTTTTTCAAAAAAGGGGTGGGCCAAAATTTTCTTAATATAAATAAAAATAAAAAATCCCCGTAATTTTTTGGGTGGAACCATCGGGGCTTCCATTCTTAAGGGGCAAATAAAAGCAGTGGGGATTTTTTCTAAAAAAAACTTTATTTTTCCTCAACCGGCCTTGGGAGGGGACCTTTCAACAAAAACTTTTTTTCCCATTTTATAAACCTAAATGATAAATAAAAACCCAAAAAAAATAATTCTAAATATACCCCTATTAAGGGGGCCTCGGCAAATTTAAGCTTTTGTCAAACGGAAAAAAAAATTTCCCGGGCCCCCCCAATTTTTGGCCTTACCCAACCCATGGGTGGGGGGACATACCCTTTTCTTTTGCAATTAGGACAGGGGGGCCCCTTTTACTTTCCTTTGTCCTCATGCATTACTTTTCACTCCAAAAAGCACAAATTAGGTTAGTTTAGGGGCAGGGCATTTTTTTTCCTGCTTAAATTTCCGGGGTTTTTTTTTCCACCCCCACTAACTAGAAAAAAAAAAAATTAAAAAACAAAATTCCGCCAAAATTTTTCTTATCCATATTACCCTATTGTTTAAGGAGGGCTTTCCCACACCAACTTCTATTTTTAACAAAGGTGGGCAAATTATTGGCCCGCTTCAACCCCCCAGGGAAAATACCCGGGGATATTCAAAAAAAAAAAAAAAATTATCGGGCTTTCCCTCTTACAAAAAATCTAGGGGGCCAAAAAAAATTTAGGCCTCATAAAATAGTAAAATAAAACCCAAAAAAAATTTTGGGCAATTAACCCCCAAAACCCCCCTTACCCCTGGGGGGCCAATGCGTTTTTCTCCCCTACATTTTTTTTTTTGGGCAAAACCCCCACCCACCGCACTTTTTTTTCAAAAAAAAAAGGCCCCCCTATGTTATTTTAAATTTTATTTTTTTATTTTGGCTCGGCTCATTATTCCCCCAATTAGGGGCCTAAATGATGAAAAACTAGGGGTGAAAAAATTCCCGCGAAAAAAATATTAGGGGTTGGGGGCCCTTTTTTTCCCTAAAAAAAAAAAGGCCATTTTTTTTCCATTTTTTCCAACTACAAAAAAACAGGGGCCTTAAAATTTATTGGGGCAGAGGCCCTTGGGCATTTTTTAAATAAAAAAAAAACCAAGGGAAAATTTTACCATTTTTTTTTCTTACTGGGTTTTTATTTCAAAAAAAAGGGGTGTGGGGGACCCCTTTTAATTTTCATTTCGAAAAAATAAAAAAACCCGCTAAATAAATCACGGGGTCGTTTAATTTTTAAACCCCAAAAAAAAAAAAAAAACGGCCTTGAGGCCTCCCTTTTATTTTTAAAAAACCCCTTTAATTTGCCCCACTTTTCCCCTTTCCACAGCTAATATCTACCAGCACTCGGTAAATTCATCTTTCTTTTTTATTTTTGCACCTCCTTAAAGGGGGGGGGGGGGGGGTGGGGACCAACCCCGATTTTCCAACCCTTTTAAATTTAAAAAAACCAAATTATGGAAAAAAAAATTAAAAAATAAAAAATACCCCTTTTTTAAAATGAAAAATTTCTTATTTAAGGCGGGGGGGCCTAATAAATTGGGAAAGGGGCCTTTTTTTTCCGGCAGGGGGAATTTTTTATTTTTTCCCAATTTATAATCCTCTTATAACAAAAAACATTTTCCATCCAAACTAAACAAAAATCAACCCCAAATTATAAAAAAAAACAAAAAAAAAACATATTTATATTACCCATTTAAAACCTAAAAAAATTAACCCAGGCCCTTAGCCCAGTGGGACAATATTTTTAAGGGGGTGCCTTTTTTTACAATTCTAACAAGCCCATAAAGGGATAAAAAGTTAAAAGGCAATTTAAAAAAACAACTCAAAAATCTAATAGGGGAGGGGGGGGGTTTTTTTAATTTTTAACCCAATCACAAAAACCCGGGCCCTTTAAAAAATTCCCTCTAAAAACCATAAAATTTAGGGGGATATTTTTTTTCCCCCCCCAAACCATTTTTCAATTTTTTTATTTTTTTTTTTTACCCCCCCCAAACCGGGGGGGGCCTGAAAATACCCCTACCCATATAAAAAAATTTTTTTCTGACCAATTTAGGGGTGGGCCCCCAAAAAAAAAAAGAATTTTCCCCAAATGGGCCACCTCCTCTCTTCTATGGGGGGGGGGGGGGGGGAATTTAAAAACAAAAAAATCTGACCTTGAAAAGTTATTCCTTACCCCAAAAATAAAAATAAAAAACAAAAAAAACTTTTCAACTTTCCATTAAACCAAAAATGGGAAAAAAAAATTATTCAAGTAAATAGTAAAAAAAACCCCCAAAATTCCCAAAAAAAAAGGGGCTTAATTAAAAACATTATTATTTTTTTTTTTCCCTCTCTTTTCCTTGGTTTTAAACCAAATAAAAAAAAAATTTCATTTAATTCAGGGGGGCCCCCACCCCCCCATCCTAAAACTTTTAAAAATTTTTTATTTTTTTTTCCCACGTGGGGGGGGGAGTAAAAAAATTTTTTTCCCATTAAAATAAAACTTTTTTTACCCCAAACAAATCAAAATTAAAGGGGGGGACCCAAAACCCAAGGTCACCAAAAAAACAAAAAACTAACCAAAGCCCATTAAAAACTGTATAGAGCTTTTGCAATTTTCCCTATTTATGGGGGGGGCTCCTTCCCACTAAAAAAAAAAAAAAAACCCAGGAAATTTTTCCCCCTGTATTCCATAAAATGACATCAAATCTCCTAAAAAACCATTTAAAACTGAAAATTACCAATTTTTCCACCTTTTCATTTCCTTTCAAAACCACATAAAAAAAAAACAATAAAAACCATTTTTCCATTATTTCTCCCCTAATTAGTTTTAAAAACCAGGTCCCAACAAAAAAAAATGGCCCCTTTAAAAAAAAACCAGGTTTTATTTAGAACAACCCCATTATCTCGGGGGATTACTGGGCTTTCTGTAAGCTAATAATAGGGTGGAGGTTGTATTAAAAACCCAAAAAAAAAACTTACATTTTTAATTCCCCCCAAAAATAAAATTAAAAACAAAACCATTTTTAAAAAAACCAAAGGGAAAGGGAACCACCAAAAATTTAATTAAACAGATACCAACAACCACAACCCAATCCCACTTTACCAATTAAAAAAAACCCTAAAATTCCCCCATTAAATTAGGCGAGGGTTTTTTGAAGGGGAAAAAAATTTTCCTTACAAAAAAAAAAAACCAAGGGGGGGCAACAAAAAAAAAAATAAATTTTACTTAAAAAAATAAATTTTACCAATGTTTATGTTATCATTTATTTTTCTACGCATGGGAAAAATCTTTAAACCCACGGGGGGGGGGGACTTAAATTGATATTGGGGGGAATAAAACCCCATCGTTGTTCATTTTTCCATACTTACAAAAAAAGGGTGGGAAAAATAAAAAAAACCAACCAGAATGACCAAAACCATCCGAAAAAAAAAAAATCCCAACCCCCCATTAATAAAAAAATTGTAAAATAACAACGCATTTTCATTTGATCTTTCCCCAAGGCCCCCATCAAAAACAATTTCCATTTTTCATGATGGGGAAAAACTTCGGCTCCTTCTGCTAGGGGAAAATTTTGCTTAATCTACAGGGGAACATTCTTTGTTTTTAAACTGGTCTTTTATTTTTCTAGGGCAATAAACAATTATACAATTCCGACCCCCCACAAATAAAAACAGGCAAATTTTTTTTTCCCTCTGTTTTTTCCCCCAACTCCCAACCCCCTTCTTGGCCGAGGGGACGTTAAAAAAAAAAAAACTTTATGGGGGCTGGAATTCATTCGATTTAATTAACCCATTTTGGGGGGGCCCCAAATTTGGAAAGGGGCAATTTCCATATTTCTTTAATTCTGTCTATTCATTTACCACGGTGGGGACGGAGGACTTATTTACTACGGATTCATATACTTCTTAGGGGGAAAAATAAACCCATGAAAAAAAAAAAAACCATTTGGGGAGTAATTTTTTCTTCCTATTCCACAGGTTATAGGGGCCCACAAGGGCATTCGTATGGGGGGTATGGTCCTTTTTTAACCATTGAGGGACCCAGGGGGGATGGTCAATTTTTTTCTGAGGTGGCAAAACCCAGGTCATTTAACAAAAAATCCTCCTCTCAGCAATTCCCCCATTTTTATCGGCACAAAATTCTTAGTTCGAATGGAAATTCTGAGGAGGCCTTTTTTCCGTTAAGACAAAAGGGGGCAATAAAAAAAAAACCCAAAACCCGATTTCTTCGGCTTTTCCCACTTTATTTTTTTTTCCTTTCCCCATATTTATATTCATCCGGCAGCCCAACTTGCTTAATTAGGGGGTTCCATTTTTTTTACTCTTTTCCTCCACGAAAACAGGAATTAATCAAAAAACCAAAACTGGGGGAAATTTCCATCAGGACGCAGGGACAAAAAAAAATTTCCATTTTTCCCCCACCCCTACTTTTACACAATTAAAAGGAATTATCTAGGAGTTTTTAACTAACTTCTTAGGTTCCCTCTTTCTAATTTGCTAATTTAGTACTATTTTCCGCCCCACCAGGGAACCTTTACTCGGAGGAAAACCCCAGGGGACAAATTCTAACCCCCAAAGGGCCAAAAAATTTCCACTCAATTAAACCCCCTCCCCAATTATTAAAAACCCTGGAAATGGGATAAAATGTTCCTGGTTTGGGCATTTTTTTTTTTAAACCGGCCCAATTTTTTCTTTGACGATCAAATTTTCCAAAAAAACAAAAACTAGGAGGGGGGGGGGGGGGAGCTATTAGCCCTAGTCCCTTCCATCTATTTTCTTTAATCCTTAATTTTCTTCCATTTTAACTCCCTTACTTGCATACATTCTATAACAAAACGCAAGGCTAAAAATATTTTTTCCGACATTCAGACAATTTTTTTGGGCCTAATTTTCTGAAATCCTAGTAGCAAGGGGGAATTTTTATAAAAACCAAACCTTCACATGGGGAAAAATTGGTGGGGCAAAACCCAGTTGAAAAACATCCCTTTTATCACTTATTGGGGACAAAACTAGGCGTCCAAAATCCTTTAACATTTTCTTCATTATTTCTTTAAGAATAAAATACCTTATGGCCCCCAGTTAATTAGGGCCACAATGGAAAAAAACAACCCTTTTTAAATGAAATGAATATAAGGTCTTTTGTTTTTTTAAGTACATTCCAAAATTACCCCAATGGTCTTGTAAAAAAAAAATAAAAACCAGTTAAAAAGGAGGCGGGGCCCAAACAATCTCCCCTAAAGTACTCAAGGGGAAGGAAAAAAAGCATAGCCCCCACTATCCCAACCAACCCAAAAGGGGCTTGAATGGGGTTTCTATTTAAATACTGTTTTCCTGGGGGAACGGCCCAATTAATTAATATATTAGGCTCCAATAAATAAAAATAAATTGTCCCACAAAAAAGTATGGCTTTATTTCCAGGTCTATTTAAATTTTTTTTAAAAAAAAATTTTTTAATGTTTTTATTTATTTGTCAGTTTTGCCACTCAATTTTGCCATTAATTACATTTTCTTTAATTATTTCCCTTTTTATCCCTCCATCAAAAAAAAATTAAACTGTACAAAACCAATGATTTTTATTTTTTTATTATATTAATTTTTATTTTTTTTGGCGGGGTTATGCAAACCATAAAAAAAATTAAATGTAATGTTTCAAAAAAGGGAACATACTTATGGTATAAATTAGTTACTTTTACATTTTTATCTTACCCCCATTAACTTATAAAAAAGGGGGGCAAGTTACATTGGGGAAATTTTAAAAATGTTATTTAATACACAAAGGGGGGGGGGAAACCATATTTATGTATTAATTAAGTTACCATTTAAACTATTATACCCCCATGCCTTAACAAAGGCAAAAGTTAACATTTTTACAAAATCATTTTAAAAAGTTCCATTAGGTAAACATACATATCCGTTTATTTAAATTCGTCCATTTAGCCACAATTAAGGGGGGGGTCAAATTTCCTACTCTTGTCCAAAACAGTGCAATTATCCCGTTTCCCTTAAGATCACGAGCTTAAACCACCATGGGCGCGTGAAAAAAAACCAACAAAAAAAACCCGGCTGGGACCAAAGGGATCCCTTCTTTCTTTCGCCTCCCCGGGGGCCCCCCCATATTATGGTGGGGGGTAGCTATTTTAATGAAACTTTAGTCCCAAGGGACCAAATTACTTGGTTTTCTTTCTTCAGGGCCCATTTCTCCACCTAAAAAAAAAATCCGGGCCCCACTTTTTCCTTCTTAAATAAGGAACATTCTCGATGGGGGGGGGGGACTAAATGGAACTAATTCAGGGGTGGGGCCCATTGCTCCACCACCATAAAAAAAAAAACTTGTGGTGTCCATACCATTTTTTGGTATTTTTTAATTTTTTTTGGGGGGGATTGCTTGGGGACCTCAAGGGCTATTGCCCGGTTCTAAGGGGGGGGGCCCCGGGACCCGGGTGGGGAGGGGGGCATTTATTATTGGTTAGCTGGACTTAAAACTGCATTTCCTGTGAAGGGGGGGGCATTCCTTTATTTGTAGGGCCAATTTGGGAGGCATAAAAAACCAGGTTTGGGGGAAATTTGGTTAGTTAAAGTGAACATAAAAATTCATGATAGTAAAACATGGGATCATATTTATTAATTAATGGTAGCCAGGGGGGGGACATTTAAAAAAACGATTATTTCATTTGGGGATTTCAAAACACCTTACCAAAACTTTATTTTTCCCCCCCCCGAACTAAATTCTCCCCCCTTATATGGTAACCCACATTTTTAAACCAACAACCTTCTTACCTAGGGGGATTAAGTATTTTTAAAAAAATTTCCACGCCACATTTTTATCAAAATAATTTCAATTAGTTACTCCAGGCGGAGGGTAAAGTATATAAAAGCCGGCCCATTTTTTCTATCTTTTCCCAAAATTTCCATTATAGTTTATGTTAAGCTTATTAAAATAACAATTAAAAAAAAGCCAGGGGCGGGCTGAAAAAAATTGGCCTAAGGATTGAGTATTTAAATTTTTTAACTTCCATAAACAACAGAGGGGTTTTGGTCCATGCCTTCCATTATAAATCTTAGTAGGGGACTTAACAAAATGGCCAAAGTATTACCTTCATTACCAGTGGAAAAATGCCCTCCCCCAAAAAAGGGGGGTTCAATAAAAAAAAACTATGGGATAGGGGAAGGCCTGGGTATTCCAAAAGCTTCCACACCCCCCGTAAAGGCCTCATGGGGGACGCCCTTGCTTTTCAAGGCCCCCACCACCCCCCACGGGGAGGGGGAGGGGGGGGGTACAAGCAGTGATAAAAAAAATTTAAAGCTTATAAAAACGAAAAGGTTTGGGGGGGGGGGGACTTAGTTTTCATTGGCTTTAAAAATAGGGTTGGGTAAAAAATTTTTTTCGGTGCCTCCAGGCCACCCGCGGTTATTCCATTTTTTTTACGATTAAAACCCCAAAGTTTAATAGGCACCCCACGGCGTTTAACGGGGGCGTGTTTTTAAAAGCCACTTTTTTTTTTACGCCGCCAAATTTAAAAAAAAAGTTAAAACCTCCAAAATTAAGCTGTTAAAAAAAAAAAAAAAAAGGGGGGCCATAAAAATCAAAGGGGACGGAAAAAAATAAAATAAAAAACGAAAAAAAGGTAAAAAAAAAAAAACTTTTACAAAAACCCGGCTGGGAAAACACGATAGCTAGGGATCCCAATACTGGGGGGGATTAGGGATTAAAACCCCCACTATGCTTATGCCCTATTAAAAAAAACATAAAAAATATTTTTTAGGTGTTATTTATAAACAAAAACAAATACTATTTTTCTTCGCCAGGAGTTTACTACCGGGCAATAGCTTTAAAAAACTCAAAAGGGGGTAAAACTTGGGCCGGTGCTTTTACCCCTTCTAAGAGGAAAAGGGGGCCTGTTCTATTTTTCAAATTCGATAAAAAAAAAACCCCCGATAGGGGGGACCTTTTACCCAAACCCCCTTGCTTAATTTTAACCCGGGGGGGGGGTCTATATTCCCGGACCATCTTCAGGCAAAAACCCTAAAAAAAAGGGAAAAAAAAAAAAAAGAAAGCCACAATCACTATAACATAAAAAAAAACGTAAGTCAAATAAAGGGTTGTAACCTATTTTGGAGTGGGGAAAAGTATATGGGCTTTTTTTACATTTTTTATTCTAATCTTAAAGAAAAAAAAAAAAAAAAAAAAAAAAAACCTATTTTACGAAAGGTTACTATTTAGAATAAAAATTAGGTAAAAAAAAAAACCCAACGGGAGGGATTTCGGCAGTAAAATAAACTAAAGGGGGAAAAAATTAGGAGTGGCGGCTTAAGTTTTGAAAAAAATTTTAGGCCATGAAAAGGGGGCACGCCCACCCACACCCGCCCGTCACCCCTTCTTCAAATGGGGCCACAATACAACTTAAAATTTAATTATATCGTATTTATAATTTCCACATTATGGGAGAGGGGAGATAAAAGTTCGTAACCAAAGGTAAAGCATACTGGGAAAGTGTGCGTGGGGGGGAAATAATTTCAAAGGGATATTAGGCCTTTAATTTTTAAAAGAAAAAGCCCAACCTTAGTTTTTTACACCTAGGAAGGAATTGTCAACATATTTATTGGAAATTATTCCTTGGAAAAAAAACTAAACCCTAGGCCCACATAACCCCCAAATTTTTTATATCCTAAATTATCCAAGATTACTACAAAAATAAAAAAAACCCAATTTGGCCCAACTGTTAAAAAAGTAATAGGAGGGGGAATAGGAAAAAATTTTTTTTTTTTTTAGAATCTGGGGGCGCTATAGAGAAAAAAAAGTACCGGTAAGGGGGCAAAAAAAAAAAACGATGGGGGAAAAGGAAAAAAAAAATTTTAAAAGTACAAAAAAAAAAAAAAAAAGGCAAAAGGGAATTTAATTTCCCCTTTGTTTTTAACCTTTTGGGGCCCATAATGGGGGAGTTAAAAAAATAGTTTACAAAAAAAAAACTTTAAACAAAATTGAATTTCAAGCTAAAGTAACCCCCGAAAAATCCCCAGGGTACGGAGCTATTATGGGGAAAAACCCCCAAATTTATCGAGAATCAAAAACTTTTCAAATTTTTCTATGTGGCCAAAAATAGTTGAAGGGGAAAGATTTCATAAAAGGTTAGAGGTTGGGAAAAGCCTAAATAAACGAGGGACTTTGGGTGATTAAAGGGCCTGGGGTTGTCCCAGGGAAAAAAATTTCTGAATAAATTAGTTTGCAGCTTAAAAAAATATAAAAAAAATTTTTTTTAACAAAAATATATTAATAAAACAAATTAAAAATTTATACTTTGTAATTTTTTAAAAAAAAAAAGTTAGTCTAAAAAAAAATGGGTTAACAAAAAAGGGGGGGGCCCCTTTTAGGAATAAAAAATAATTAATAAAAAATAATAAAAAAAATAATAAAAAAAAACGGGATTTAACCTAAAAAACCCTTGGACTAGGGAGGGGTAAAAATAACAACCTTGGGGTCCCCAAAATTTAACCCATTTGTAGGGCCCAAAAAAAAAAAAGGGCAGGCCCCCCCATCCAATTTAAAGGAAAAGCGTTAATGGCTTTCAAAAACAAATATATAAAAAAAAACTAAATATTAATTTCCCCACTAAAAAAACAAATAATTTTTCAAAACTTCCCCTAGCCTGGATTTTTTTTACTTGGGAACTAATTTCTATTAAAAAAATAGAAGCAAATTTAATGGGTTATATGGAGTAAAAAACAAAGGAAAGTAATCTTCTCCCGCAACGGGGGGAGGGTTTTTTAAAAAAAAAAGTCAAGTTAAACCTGGGATTAATATTTCTGACCAACATTAAAAACAGCAAATAAAAATTTAAAGGGAAAATTAAAAAAAAAAAAAAAAAACCCCTAACTATTAAATTAAAAAACTTACTTTATTTACCCACTGTTTAATCCAAAAACCACCAAGGGAGTTTTGGCCAACTTAAGGGGAAAGGATTAAAAGAAGTAAAAAATGGGAAACTCGGGCAAAAAAACCCCCCCCACTTAAAACCCGGTCCTGTTTACCAATAAAAAATAAAAAAAAAACAATTCAACTCCAAGCCATTTACTTAGTATTGGGAGGGGGGCATTTGCCTGCCCCAGTGGGGGGGGACAAAAAATAACCGTTAAAAAAAACGGGCCGCGGTATTCCTGGGGAAACCGTTGGGCAAAAAAAGGTTGGCATTTAATTTTCAATTTTGTATTTTCTTTCTATATAAAAGGGGGGGGGGGGACTTGTTATGAATTTGGGCCACAAAAAAAAAAAACGGAGGGGTTTTTTTTACTGGTTCTCTTATTTCCCAATAGTGAAAATTTGGGGACCTTTCCCGTTGGTAAGGGGGGGGAGGCGGGAAATAACCCATTAATAAGGGGGGGGGGGACGAGGGAAAAAAAAGGGGGGACCCCCCTATGGGGGAGGCTTTAAAAACTAACTAGGGGTTCCAAATGGATTAATAATAAAATTTTTTATTTAACCACAGGAAAAACAACAATTAACTCTTTTTAAATGGGGGGGGGAACTTATAAAACAGCTTTGGGGGTTTGGGGTGACCCTTCGGGAGTATTAAACCAGGGAAAAATTTTTCCCTCCCGAAGCGATTTTTTAAGGGACTAGACCCTCCACAAGTTCCCCCAAAAAAATCACCCACAAATCGGCTTTATTTGATCCAAAATAAAAAAATAAAAAATTGGATCATAAAACGGGAAAAACAAGGTTTACCCTTAAGGGAATAAACAGGGCGCAATTTCCTAATTTCAAGGGGAAGTTTTCATATTTCGGGGGGGACCAAATTTAGGGGGTTTTTTACGGGACCTCGGGGATGTTTGGATCAGGTGGGGAAAACCCCCCGATGGTGCAATAACCCCGCTATCCAAAAGGGTTATTCGTTTTTTTCAAAAAAAAAACGATAAAGTTCCTTACGTTGAATCTGGGGGGGGAGTTTCAGGGGGGGGTGGGGGGAACCGGGAGTAATCCTGGTCGGTTTTTTATTTTTGCTAATTTACCCGTATTTTCTTTCCCCAGGTACGGGAAAGGGGGGGGGGGGGGGACCCAGAGAAAATTAAGGCCCCAAAAAAACTTTAAAAAAAAAAAAAACAAGCGCCTTAAAAAAATTTTTTTACTAATGATCTTATCTTTAATTAAAGGATACCCCACCAAAATTTTAAAAAAAAAAAACCTCGGGCCCTAGGAAAAAAAGGGCCTTTTTTGTTTAAAAGGTGGGGCAAGAGGGCCCGGTTTAATTTGCGTAAAAACTTTAATAAAATCCTTTATAATCCACAGGGAGATTTTTCAAAATATTTTTCCTTCTCCTTAACAAAAAAAAAAAAAATGTTTTATAAAAAAAAAAAAAAAAATTATAAATTATACCTCTTTATATAAGTTTTATAAAATATTTATTCCCTATCCTCTAGGGCCGTTTAAGGGGGGCATTCCTTACACCTAGTTAAGGGAAAAACGGGGGGAAAAGTTTTTCCTAGAGGGGGGATATATACAATTTCGAAAAAAAAAAAAAAAAGGGGCCCCCCAAAAACATTGTTAGGTCCCCTATGGGCTTTAACTCCCAAAAAATTAAAAAAAACCTATTTTGGCAGATGCTATTTAACTTTTTTATTAAAAAAAAGAAATAAAAACCCATTTACGGTGGAACCTGGCACCAAAAACCAATCCTCAGTCTCCAATATTAATTTTTTTAGCCCCCTTTTTTAAGCCCTAAAAAGGCCTAGCCTAAAAAAACCTTTTATTGGGGGGAAATCCCCCTGCCCATACCATTTTTTACCCCCTTATCAAAGATAATAATATAAAAACTTAAGGGTTGTTTTATTTTCAAATTTATTATAGGCAAATATCAAGAGCCTAGCGTATTAACTTTTATTCTTTGGTTTCCAGCTTGAGGCTTTCCAAAACTCATAAAATATTGGCACCTTAAATTGGATGCCTCTTCGGAGCCCAGGTTAGCACAAAAAACAATTTCATATTTGGGAAAAGGGTAATAATAACACTAGCCCCAAATAATTTTTATTTTATTCTGTTCTTCATTTTTAATAAATGGGGATTTTTTTTTCCTAACCCCCCCACCACTCTTTCTACCTAATCTTAAATTACACAAGAAAAAGTATGGGAACTTAATTTTTCTTTTTTTTCCTGGTCCATTTGGGGACCCTTAGCACAATAAATATGAAAAATTTATTTTTTCAAAACCACTAGGGGCCAGAAAAAAAAAAACCAAAATCGAGGCTCATTCCGGGAAAAACCCTCACCGGAAAAGGTGGATTCAGGGAACTAGTCTTCCTGGCTTTAAAAACGTAGGGGGTGAATTATTTTTTGCTTGCCATGGTGGACCATTTTTCGGCCCTATTTTTTTACTCCTTTTATAGCACAGGGGGGGGGGAGTTTTACGGCAAAAAAAAACAATTATTTATAAAATAATTAAAAAAAATATCTTTACCAAAAACAATTTTTATCTTCTTAGGGGAGCAATTTTTCCACAATCCCAAATTCTTAACCATGGGGGGAAATAAACCCTTCTCTTAACAAACCAATTAAACTTTTTACTAATTCATAAATCATTTACTTTATTAAAAAACCAAAATTTTTCTTTTTTCTTATGAATCCGTAGGCATTTTTCATACCTCGAAAATTTCGTTATTTGGGGGACCAAGGCTAATTATACATATATTTATGGAAAAAAAAAAAAAAATTTTTTCTACCCCTTTAAAATAAAACTTAGGCCCTATTGGCAGTTTTCTATGGGAACATGTATTCACTACCATTCCTTTTCTTATATCAAATCAACGCATCCCCCCCAACAACATTTTTAAAAAAGGGGAAAATTATTAATGTTCTGATTTTAATAAAAAAAAGGAAGTTACCCTTTGATAGGAGTAAATTTATAAGGGTTGGGTGGGGTTTTAAACGGCCCTCTTATTTCTAGGAAAAAACTATAGGGGAAATTGGGGGAAAAAAAAAAAAATACCTACTACCTAGAAAATTTCCCAAAACCTTTTTCTTTCGTGCCTTCCCCAAATTACACCCAAAAACACCCCTCTTTTATTAGTAAAGGTTTCAGTAAATTAAAAGCTATTATCGGGGCCCATACCCCGAAAAATAAAATAATGTTGGTTTCCATATAAATCCTTCCCGTTTACTAAATTTAAAAAAAACCCCCCAATTTTCTTTTTATTTCTTCATCTTATCAAAAACAATGGATTATTAGGAAATCTTATTATTTTGTTTCAATAATTTAGTTCCCCCCACTTTGAATTAAACTTGTTCTGGGAAATTCGGAATTCGAAAATAAAAATATTTACTTCGCGAAAATTTAATTTTTTTTCCCCATTTAATTTAAAAAAAAAAAAAAAAATAAAACCACAAAAAACCCCCCACGGAGGGCTTACAGAAGCATTACCAAAAAAATATTTTTTAAACCCCAATTCAAAAACAGCTTCAAAATACTTACTTAATGATAAAAAAAGCCGTCATTTATTTTAAAAACTAACCTAATATTACTCCCAGGGGCCAATTTGAAAAAAACCGTTATAAAAAAAAATTATTTAAAAAAAACCAGGTAGCATCCTATTTTTGCTTTCATAACAATATGCCCCCTTGGCTATTTATAAAAAAAAATAACTTTTAGGGGAAAAATAGGGCTCCCATTTTCACTTTCTGAGTCCAGAAAAAGTTAAAACGCCAAAAAGGCATTCCCCCTTATTTTCATTCAGGGGGGCCTACTCTTGCTAAAACATGGGGGGGGGACCAAAAATAACTAGCAAAAAAAACCCATATCCGTACCTTCTAACCAAAAAATTTACACCCAATTCCCCAATTAAACTAAAAATTATATTTCTTAAAAAAAAATATAAAAAACCCATTTTTTTCCAATTTTATATCAAATTAATTGTTTTAATTTGGAGGGTTGAGGGAGACTAAAATCCAGGGGACTTCAACTACGAAAAAAAATTTATTAAGGCCTATTCATTTTTTCAAATTGGCCCACATAGGCTGAAAAATATATAAACAGGCCAGTTTCCTTACAAT
Organism: Odocoileus virginianus; assembly: GCF_023699985.2. Classification (NCBI taxonomy): domain Eukaryota; kingdom Metazoa; phylum Chordata; class Mammalia; order Artiodactyla; family Cervidae; genus Odocoileus; species Odocoileus virginianus. The sequence continues at coordinate 2,327,629 of NC_069709.1, read as the reverse complement.
ATAAATTCCCCTCAATGACAATAACTAAACCTAATTATTTACAATTTATTATGAAACCTTCCAACACTTTAATTTCCACCCACTATTTTTATAGGGGGGGGGCCAAAAATTCAATAAAAACCACCCCACCACCCTGGTTTCCCCCCCCCCACTTCTCTCACACCCACATGGGAAAAATTTAAATTTTTTATATCTCCCCCGTAATAGCTATCCCTGATTTTTTCTCGTTATAAAAAAAAATAAAAAAACCCTTTCCTATTCAATTAGGGAAGGACCTTTCCCACCAAACTCTCAGGGGGGAATTTTATGGCCAAAAAAATGGAAATAATTATTTCAAGGAAAAAAATAAACCCAAAAAAAAAAAATTGATAAAAGCCTTAATTCCTTACCCCCCACCCTTTATTTTTAGGCAATCCCCAGCCCTTACTAAAAAAATACTTATTTATTTTTTTCTACCCATTTTTTACGACTTTACCTTTTACTTCCACCAGCACTAAAAAAAAAAACCATTTAAAATTCTTCCCTCTATAAAAACAAACCCATAAATAAAATAAAAAATTGGGGGACAATTCTCCCACTAGCAAAAACAATAATAAAAAAAAAAAAAGAAAAAAAAACCCCTTTTTTCTTAACCCACCAAAATAGTTTTGTTTTTATCCACTATATTATTGCCACTGACACCAATCCTATCAGTACTAGAATAGGAGTTTAGGTTAACCCAGACCAAGAGCCTTCAAAGCCCTAAGCAAGTAAAATATACTTAACTCCTGATAAGGATTGCAAGACTATACCTTACATCAATTGAATGCAAATCAACCACTTTAATTAAGCTAAATCCTCACTAGATTGGTGGGCTCTACCCCCACGAAACTTTAGTTAACAGCTAAACACCCTAACGAACTGGCTTCAATCTACTTCTCCCGCCGCGAAAAAAAAAAGGCGGGAGAAGCCCCGGCAGAATTGAAGCTGCTTCTTTGAATTTGCAATTCAATATGTAATTTCACCACAGGGCTTGGTAAAAAGAGGAGTATGGACCTCTGTCTTTAGATTTACAGTCTAATGCTTTACTCAGCCATCTTACCTATGTTCATTAACCGCTGATTATTTTCAACTAACCATAAAGATATTGGCACCCTATATTTACTATTTGGTGCTTGAGCAGGTATAGTATAGGGTTTAGGGAAAAAAACTTGGGCCCTTAAGGCCTTTAACTAAATCCGTTTGCTGAAAAATGGGTCAACCCCTTGGGGACCTCTACTCGGGAAGGGGATGAATTCAAATTTTTATAAAAACGGGTTAAAAAAATGATACCCGCACCCATTGGGGGCATTGTTTTTCGTAATAATTTCTTCTTTTATTTAGGTTTTACCCCACATTTATTAAAATTTGGGAGGGGATTTTCGGCAAATTGGGGAACTTTGTTCCATTAAATTAAATTGGTTGCTTCCAGGGATATTAGCAATTTCACACGAAATAAAATTAAACATTTTAGCTTTTTGGACTTTCTCCCCTACCTCTTTTTTTTTTTTAATTAACTTTATAGGCCAATATTCCATCTTATAGGGTTGGAAGGGGGCCGGGAGGCAGGGTGTACCAGGGGGGCTTGATAAACTGTTTTATTTCCCCTCTAGGCTTGGGGCCAAAATGTTTCTAGCTCACTGCCGGAGGCTTTTCAGTTAGAACCCTAAAAACTATTTTTTTCTCATTACACTTGGGCGGGTGGTCTCCTTTTCGGGATTTTTTAGGGGAGCTTATTGTAAAAAAAAACCTTTTTTAAAATTTACAAACAATTATTTTTTCAAAACATTAAAAAAAAAAAAACCCCCTGCTATAATCCCAACAAAATATTCCAAAAAAACTCCTTTATTTTTGTTATGATTCTGTATTATAATTAACTTGCCCGTACTGTTAAAACCTTTATCTCACTCCCCTGTATTAGGCCAGCCTGGAATTTTTAACAAAATTTTTTTACTATAACAGGAACCGAAATTTAAAAAAAAACAACATAAACCTTTTTCGATTTCCAAGCAGGGGGGAGGCGGGGTAGGACCCCCTATCCCTATTATTTTTCAAACACCTGGTTTTCTGGATTTTTTTTCGGGGGGAGGGGAACAAATCCCCGAAGTAAATATATTTTAAAAATTTTTTTTTACCTGGCTTATGGTATTAATTTTTTTTCCAAATATTGTAAAAAATAAAAAAACTTTTTTACTACTCGGGGGAAAAAAAAAGGGAAACCCCCCAATTAGGGTTATATGGGAAATTGGGTCTGAGGCTATTTTTTTAAAATATTCAATTTTTGGATTTTTAGGTGTTATTGTATTTTGAAGCACCAACCACCATGGTTTTTACAGGTTGGGAAATTTTTAAGGGGGTTGGGGGTGACCGTTTGGGGGAACCAAAACCGGGAGGCCTATTTTACAATTTTTTCCCCAAGGGGCCAACTATTTTAAAAAATTTATGCTAATTTCCAAAAAACAAGGTAGTAAAAAGGGTTACATTTTAGTGACTAAGGCCAAAAATAAAATAACCCCCACTTTTCACTGGGGAGGGCCCCAAAAACAACCAATTTAAATGGATATCAAAACCTGCTTATTTAAAATTAATTGGAGGCCTTTCTAGGCTTTATTTTTTCCACATTTTTTACAGGTTGGGTAGGTGGGGGTCTAACCGGAAAATTCGTCCTTTTGGGCTAATTTTCTTTCTCTTGGACCATTTTTTCCTTCCCCAGGGATTAACTTTACTACGTAAGTTTGGCAAAACATTTTTCCACTATTGTTCTATTCAAAATAAGGGGGGGGGGAGCTGTATTTTTGCCCCATTTAAAAGGTTGGGTTTGTTTCCACTGATTTCCCACTATTTTTCTGGGGCTATACCCTTTAAAATTTGGAATACATGAGCTTTAAAAAAAAATTTCCATTTTTGTAAATTTATTTTTTCCGTTAAGGGCCGGTAAAAACTAATACTTTTTTTTTTCCCAAAACAAAACCACTTCCTAGGGACTTTTCTTGGGGCATTTACCCAACGGGGGGGGGAACGATTACCTCTGGATACCCCAGGGGGGAACCGCAATTTTACACAAATGGTGAAAATTTTTTTACCAAATTTTTTCTTCCTTATTTAGGCCTTCCAATTTTTTATTTTTCTTCTTAAAACCAGCCCATTTATTTTTTTTTACTAAAAATAATTTTTTCCAATTTATTTCTGGAGGAGAAAGCATTTGCATCCAAGCGAGAAGTCTCAACCGTAGAATTAACAACAACAAATTTAGAGTGACTAAATGGATGCCCTCCACCATATCATACATTTGAAGAACCTACATACGTTAACTTAAAGTAAGAAAGGAAGGAATCGAACCCCCTATAGCTGGTTTCAAGCCAACGTCATAACCATTATGTCTTTCTCAATTAATGAGGTGTTAGTAAAATATTATATAACTTTGTCAAAGTTAAGTTACAGGTGAAAATCCCGTATGCCTCATATGGCTTACCCCATACAATTAGGCTTCCAAGATGCAACATCACCTATTATAGAAGAACTACTACATTTTCATGACCATACATTAATAATTGTCTTTCTAATTAGCTCATTAGTGCTCTATATCATTTCATTAATGCTAACAACAAAACTAACTCACACTAGTACAATAGACGCCCAAGAAGTAGAAACAGTATGAACTATTCTACCAGCCATTATTCTAATTTTAATTGCCCTCCCATCTTTACGAATTCTCTACATGATAGATGAAATTAATAACCCATCACTCACAGTAAAAACCATAGGACATCAATGATATTGAAGTTATGAATATACAGACTACGAAGACTTAAGCTTTGACTCTTATATGATTCCAACATCAGAATTAAAGCCAGGAGAACTACGATTACTAGAAGTAGATAACCGAGTTGTTTCTACCAATAGAAATGACAATCCGAATACTAGTCTCTTCTGAAGATGTACTACACTCCTGAGCCGTACCTTCTTTAGGGTTAAAAACAGACGCGATCCCAGGACGCTTAAACCAAACAACTCTTATATCAACTCGACCAGGTCTATACTATGGACAATGCTCCGAAATCTGTGGATCAAATCACAGCTTTATGCCTATTGTTCTTGAACTAGTTCCACTAAACTATTTTGAAAAATGATCTGCGTCTATACTATAAAATCACTAAGAAGCTAAGATAGCACTAGCCTTTTAAGCTAGAGACTGAGAGCACAAATACTCTCCTTAGTGATATGCCGCAACTAGATACATCTACATGATTTATAATAATTATATCAATATTCCTAACCCTCTTTATCATTTTCCAATTAAAAGTTTCAAAACATAATTTTTTCTTTAATCCAGAACCTACATCAACTAAAATACAAAAAC
>NC_069709.1:1948334-2012172 GCF_023699985.2 Odocoileus virginianus | reverse complement strand
CCCCCAGGTTCCTCTGTTCATGGGATTCTCCAGGCAAGAAGACTGGAGTGGGTTGCCATTCCCTTCTCCAGGGGATCTTCCCCATTCAGGGACTGAACCCGGGTCTCCTGCATTGCAGGTAGATTGTTTCCTATCTGAGCTGCCACGGAAGCCCCATCTTCATCAAGGCTATTATTTTATTACTGGTATAGCTCTCAATGGTTACTTGGGAAAAAGAGCTTTGCAAGTACAAAAGGAAGTAAAAGTGATGGCTGCTCGGTCGTGTCCGACTCTTTGCGACCCCATGGACTGTGGCCCTCCAGGCTCCTCTGTCCATGGGATTCTCCAGGCAAGGATACCGGAGTGGGTTGCCACTCCCTTCTCCAGGGGAATCTTCCCGACCTAGGGAAAATAAACTACGAATGCGCTTAGTCATCATGGGTAAAACAGTTAGAAATATAGGGAGAAGCCGACGCTGAGACCTCCAGGGGCCTTGTAACCGAAGAAGCAAATGCGGCAGTGAGGAGCATGTAGCGTGTATGTCTATTTAACACCTGTGTTACGTGAAGCCCGGCCAGGCAGTCTTGAGACTTCTCTCCAGGACTCCCAGAACATTTCCACATTCAGCTTCATACTGGGCCGCAAGGACACCCCCTAATAAATCAATGAAGGGAGCAGTACGTCTATGCCACAGTTTACGACTCAGGAAGAATAAAATTAGAACTTAATCAGAAAACAGTGTAATGAAATCCTAAGCGGGTGTGTTCTCTTAGACATACCGCTCAAAGGAATGAGGGTTATTTAAGAGGGCATTTAGAGATTAAGGACATAAAACAAGGGAACGTTTAAAATATAATTGCAAGCCATTTAAAAACTAATGCTGCTGGGCAGAGAAACGATAACCACTGGTGTGGTTAATGGTGGGTTGGTAACTCTTTAGGGCTTCCCTGGTAGCTCCAATGGTGAAGAATCTGTTTAACTATTTAGCAGCTGCTTTTGTGGGTGTGTTTTAAGCATCAGTCGGTTGGTATATTCATTCGTATTCATGAGTAAGACAAAAATAAAACAGGGAACGTGTACATCACGACTTGACTGGTACCTGAGTAGCTGAGCATTTTCTTTGCTGAGTTGGGTAATGAATGAGCTTCAAATCCTAGAGCTACTTTCTGCTTTTTTTGTGGGTTGGTTAATCACAGTTTAATGGCTCTCCACTGGGTGTTGGCTGTAAAATGGTTATTGTTGCCATTAACAATGTTTAACTGTTACGATTTTAACCAACATTCCCTTTAGTCTGAGCTTCCCTCGGTGGCTCAGATGGTGAAGAAATCCGCCTGCCGTGCAGGAGACCTGGGTTCCATCCCTGGGTCGGGAAAGATCCCCTGGAGGAGGAAATGGCAACCCCTCCAGTATTATTGACTGGAGAATCCCATGCACAGAGGAGCCTGGTGGGGTATATAGTCCATGGGGTCGCAAAGAGTCAGACGTGACTGAGCAACTTTCACATTCTTTAGTCTAGGAAATCGACAAAAGTTTAACTTAAGTCCCGATTCATAGCCCTTGCCAGTTTCTGTGGTCGAAATGTCCCTACCCCCGACATTCAAGCTCCCGATGAGGGTTATCTGTCATGGAAATGTGAAGAAATGTACGGCATTCACCAGTATGTAGCTTTCCCACCATGGATGCCGTGCGCTCACTTGTGTCCGACTCTTTGCGATCCGGTGAACCTTAGGTCACTAGTATCCTCTGTCCCTGGGGTTTCCCAGGCAAGAATACTGGGGTGACTTGCCATTTCCTCCTGCACAGATGTGAATACCCAAATTAGCCATAATAAGTAGGGAGACGATGAGAGAATGGCAGCTTTTATTTATTAGTATGTCTTTAATACAATTTTGAATGAAAGTTTATATACATTCATTTTTAATAATGACAGTGTTGAACAGCAGGCCCCCCCTTGCGCCCCAAATTCCCGAACATTTAACAAATCAGAGTGAGCCAGCTGCAGATGTCGTTGGCAGGCAGTTCAGTCCAAAATGTCCTTTGAAGAAAATTCAAAGGATATAATGTTTTCATTTGTAATCCCATAAAATAAACCTTACAGTAATTTGACTGGATAGCCCAAAAAATAGAAGGAAGGAGAAATTTTTTTTTTTTTTTTGGAGAAATTAAAAAAAAAAATAAGACTTAGGAAAACAGGGTAGGCTTTATAAAGGAATACCCTACCAGTTTCTTTCAGCTGTTGTGCAGTGTATGCAATCTACGTCTGGCGGTGCTATCCTTGTTCCTGGGGACCCCAGTCCTCTTAAGAGAGAAGGTGCCAGATGTTGAAAACAAATCACATAAGGGCAGAGAAGGAAGTGTGGGCGTCTTTGTGGGAGGTTATGGGATGGATTCAGATGATTCTCTGCAGTTATCTGCTGTCCACCTGTTGTGGAACCCGACTCAGCTTAAGCGACAAGTTGTGTCAGTTGTTAACTCGTGTCTGATTCTTTGCAACCCTACGGACTGCAGCGTGCCAGGCTCCCCTGTCGTCCACTGTGTCCTGGAGATTGCTCAAGTTCACGTCCATTGAGCCACTGATGCTGTTTAACCAGCTCATCTTCTGCTGCCCCCTTCTCTGCTGTCCTCAATCAAGGTCTTTCCCAGTGAGTCAGCTCTTTGCGTCAGGTGGCCAAAGTATTGGAGCTTCAGCATCAGTCCTTCCAATGAGTATTCAGGGTTGATTTCCTTTAGGATGGACTGGTTTGATCTCCTTGCATTCCAAGGGACTCTTAAGAATCTGCTCCAGCACCACGGTTCAAAAGATCAGTTCTTTGGCGCTCAGCCTTCTTTATTTTCCAACTCTCACATCCATATGTGACTACTGGAAAAACTATAGCTTTGATTATATGAACATTTGTCAGCAAAGTGATATCTCTGTGTTTTAATACACTGTCTGGGTTTGTCATAGCTTTTCTTCCAAGGAGCAAGCGTCTTTTATTTTCATGGCTGCAGTCACCCTCTGCAGTGATTTTGGAGCCCAGGAAATTAAAATCTGTCACTACTCGCATTGTTTCCCCATCTATTTGCCATGAAGTGATGGGACCGTCAGATGCCTTGATTCTAGTGTTTTGAATGTTGAATTTCAAGCAGCTTTTTCACTCTCCTCTTTCACGCTCATCAAGAGGCTCTTTAGTTCCTTTTCTCTTTCTGCCATAAGGCTGGTGTCATCTGCGTGTCTGAGGTTGTCGATACTTCTCCTAGCAAGCATTTGGCCTAGTTCCGAGAGCTTGGGAATGGCGGGATCCACTGTGGTTACAACATCAGGTGTGCCTAACACGACGGAGCGGCTTCACTTTCACTTTCAATACAGCTTCATCTGGTCCATGCTGGGGGACGTCTCACCAAATGTAACCCCTGAGTCCTGTTCCAAGGATGTAGAAAGTCTTGACTATAGCAGTTGCAGGGCCAGTTTGTACCAATGTGGTTCGTCTGGCTCTCCAACCCGAGCTGACCTTGTTGAGTATTTTGGAAACGCAGACTCCTTGCCCAGTCTTAGTTAACTGGGTGAGTAGACAGAGGAGGAGGCAACGGACCCAGAGCCCGTTGCTACTAAGAATCTGTAGTTCTTAGTCCGTCCTGGGCACCGTCATGGTCTAGGGCTCTAGTGGGGATGGGGGGTGGCTGACCACACATGCAAACGCCTCTTTCTCTCTTGGTCAGACTGCAGCCGGGCACCCACTGCAGATCCACGCCATGGAGAGTTTCCAGAGCAGATTCCAGGCTCAGAGCATCCCCCAGTCGACAGACCAGCAGTGACCACTGCAGCAGCTATGGTTCTGGAAAAAACCTGGCTCTTTTCTTGGTTCTGGTCCTTACACTGGGGAGCTGGCTTCTCATCGTCTCATTGCAGGACAAGGTGACCGTGTTCCCTTTAAGTGGTTGCTTCATGCTGGTTACCATGCATTTCCCTGCTCAACTTATGATAAGACAAGGATTAGTAGCTTGCAGATTGATGTTTGTGGTCCTCTCCTTGAGCTGGTTTATAGTCTAGAGACAAACTTGGTCATTACTCGTAGAGTCTAATTTCCTGAGGCATGATACACACTGCAGAACCTATGGAAAAAATCTAGATGATAAGTGAGAATATAAAGTTGGGATATCCAGGGAAAGCAATAGAATGTTTGTGAGTTAGGAGGTACATCTTCTTCTTGCTGAAATTTAGGAAAGTTTAAAGAGACCAATAGTCACAGTCTCAGCTGAAAAAGGTCAAAGACTTCCTCCACTCTCTTTGCTCATTTACAAAGTGACAGATAAAGGTTATTTCATAGGTATTTTTCCCCATAATATGAGGCAAGTGAAATTACTATGCTATTGAACTTTAAAGGAACAATTAATCCCTGTGGTACTAAAATTGACCAAGGCCATATAAAAAGGAGTCATTGTATTAAATATGATAAAGGTAGCTTAACTCTGATATTAAAATCTGACAACGATCAGAGAGTAAGAAAGTTACATGCATAATATGTGTCATCTGAATTATATAAATATTAATGAAAACTCTTTAACTGAACATTTGATCCAGCAGTATATTAAGAAGTAATACCCCATGATGAAATAATAGCTATTTTAGGAATACCAAAATGATTCAATATTAGGAGATGTATTAATGTAATTCATGACGTTATTAAGTTAAATGAAAAAAAAAAAAAACTTTGCTGTTTCAATAAATGCCAAAGAAGAATTTGATAAAATTCAGCCACTGTTTCAGATAAAAGTCTAGGTAAAATAGAAATGAAAGTAATAAAAGTGACTACAACCAAATGCCTAAATATATCTTGATGATGGAGGAAACATTCCACTAGAATGAACAGGAAACAAGGGCACCTGCTGTCATTTTTATTATTATTGATGACATCAGTGTGGGAGTACTAGCCAATTCAATGATTTAGAATTTTGGAAATCTAAATGAGCATCTTTTTAGAAGGCAGAAAAGCCAGGGGCTTCCCTGGTGGTCCGGTGGTTAAGACTTTGCCTTCCAGTGCAGAGGGTGTGGGGGGAGTTAAGATCCCACGTGCATCATGGCCAAAAGGCAAAACATGGAGCAGAAGCAGTATTGTCAGAAATTCAATAAAGACTTTAAAAACGGTCCACATTAAAAAAAAAAAAAGATAGGAAAGGCAAAAGAATTCATAATACTAATGATAACGGAAGTATATTAAATAAGGTGGCCAGTTGCAAAACCGCTATACATACGTAAATATGACATGAAGAATAAGGAGAATGATAATAATGATAATTTTAATGGTATCTACTGTTCGTTTAGTGCTCAGTTGTCTCAGGACTTGTTCGGGGCATGTTAAAGGCACTGCATTTAAATGTTCTGCGCAACTCCGTGAGATAAATATCATTCTCATTGTACCAGCCAAAACTGTTCTTCACTGTATATACTGATGATGATATATATGCCTATGATGACAGCACTCCATGCTGATTATCAGGTAATAGTCTTGGGAAAATGCACAAATATTAGCGAATGCATATGATAGGCTTGGGAGATGAAAATAATGGATTTTTTTTCACATAGTGTTTGTGGGATGTCCTGGTGGAGGTGCCTCAGAAGCATCAGCAAAGCAGTTGTGGGCCTTGCCTGGAAAGTGAGAGGCGGGTCATAGATTTGGAAGTCATCACCTTACCTTCAGTGAGGGATGCTCGCTTCTTATGTGCAGATTTAATGTGGGAGCTGTTTCCGTTTCTAATCAATTCAATGTTTACCATTCATATCGGCTGCTCACAATGGGCGGAGCTCAGCACTGAAGTTTAATCACTTGTTTATAACTTTGTGAAATATTTTAATATTATGACATTTTATCTCATTGATTTATTTGTATATGTATTTCAGTTAGAAGTGTATGTACACTCACACTGTTGCGTGCGTGGGAAGGTGTCTGTGTGTATATATATGTATGTATATAAATATTCTGGAATATATGTGTATATTCAAATACTGAATATGTAATGAAGAACTGGATTGCAGCTGCATTCCCTAACAGATCATCCTTTTTTGACCACTTAGTATGATATTTACAGACATAAGGTGATGATAGTAAAATACACCTAGATCATTTTAATGGCTGAAGAATTTTTGTATATATTCTTTGAAAAAAATTCAGTCTTCAACTTTCGGGCAATAAAATTGTTCATTTTCCCCCCTGTAAAATTAGCCATGTTATGGCAGCTATTTTTCATAAGCTTTCAATATTTGAAGTCTTTGAACAGAAGATCCTAGATTCAGAATTTCTCTTTCACGAGTTATGTTTTTTTTAACAGTGACATGAGTTTATTTTTTAATGTATAGAAGTACAGTGAAAAGAGAAAGTGATTCCTAACATCACCATCCAGATGACGCCACTTAGACTTAAAAAAGTAGACACGTCTTTAAAAATTCATAGAGCGCTAAAAATTGAAAATGACAAGTGACAGCTTTTTTATTTTCCTGTTGATGAAATATATAAATTGGCAAGTTGTGCGTGTGGGCATATGCAAGTCTAACTCATTGTTTCCATGGTTGTGATTTCCTGAAGGGCCGGTCTCCAGGAGTGGGAAGTATTCCTAGATCAAGTCAGCTTTCTGGAAGTTTCTCTGCATTCTCTTGTACCCTGGCACTTTGGGCTCCATCTTCCGGAATGTTCTTTTCCTTTCTAACATGTTCTTTAGCTGCTCAATAACCAGAAAACACACCCTGTGAATAAATTTCTCAACCTGGTTCCTGCCCATACATCGCTGTGAATGCTGAGGGTCACATTTACATTTTGAACTAAGCCATTCTCTTCTATTCCAGATGGGTAACACCTTGACCAATACAATTGTCTCCAAATTTGGGAGGATCTCCTGTGAACTGGATTCTATGCTGGCGCTGAAATGGGATTAGCACTTCCTTTTGAGAGGTACTTTTCTCTTGGACTCAGTCACGGCCCTGAGCATGTGAGGCTGTGCTAAGACACGTCCCTCACATTCCTAGTAGCTATTTTGCCCAGCCAGGAGGTTCTTCTAGGCCTGTCTTAAGCACCTCTGAAGTCTTATCAAGGTCTTACTGCAGCACTTCTGCTTTGGTGTATGAAAGTGAAAGTCGCTCAGTTGTGTCCGACTCTTTGCGACACCGTGGACTATACAGTCCACGGAATTCTCCAGGCCAGAATACTGGAGTGGGTTGCCTATCCCTTCTCCGGGGGATCTTCCCAACCCAGGAATCAAAGCGGGGTCTCCTGCGTTGCAGGTGGACTTTTTACCAACTGAGCTATCAGGAAAGCCCACTTTGCTTTGCTGTGAACCTGAGGCTATAACTTCCTGGTCGTTTGCTGGATTGTCTGTCACAGGGTTTTAACTTTTTTGGGGGGGAATCATTTTCTTACTAAACATGGTGATGTCAAGGCACATGTTTGTTTTCTTACTTTGCTGTTCCCAGAATCTCGATTTTTCTCTAAATTCTGTCTGCACGTTAGCCTGCTCTTTCTGCATCTATTCCATGTTATTGTAGTACCTCCTCAAATGCAGTTAATAAGGACCAGATAACTCTTGTACTAATTTGTGTTTAGATCTCTATCCCAGAGTACCCACTGGTTCGGTACATTTTTTGTCTTCCAAAGTTACCAGTGACAACATTGCTGCCTATACATTGTGATTGCAAAACCTGGTCACAATTTTTTTCAGTCTCTTAGATCAGTTTCCATGACACCTGTGTAGCCTCCTACATTCTCAGAGATTCTTGGTTTACCATTCCGTTTTGAGCATGTTTGTCAAGGGTAGCCCTGTCCAGAGGTTCTCCTTTTACTGATAGGATGTGAACAAATGCTTGTCAACACACTTCCCCTGTTTTTTTGGTTTTTTGGGTTTTTTTGCTATGGAATGGGTTTTATTAATAAATACTAAGTTATCTTGAGACCTTGAATTTGAGGAGGGTGTGTCTGTGGTCTTCTGGGACATGCTGCGCTTTGCCTGGCGTAATTTTATCATGCTTTGCCTGGCATAATTTTATCATGCTTTGCCTGGAATAATTTTACCATGTTTTGCCTGGCATAATTTTATCATGCTTTGCCTGGCATAATTTTATCATGCTTTGCCTGGCATAATTTTATCATGCTTTGCCTGGCGTAATTCTACTCTTTTCTGTAGGGATGACTTCTCCCCCACGGAAGGGGCTGCTCTAAGCACCTTAGAGTTTGTTCTCTGAATTCATGTGAAATCTTTGGAGCCTTTCCCTCCGTTGCACAGTCAGCTTGGTTCTCCTTCTGGCCAGACCCGACTGTTTGACCTGACGTGTTTCACACCCCCTCGCAGAAAGTGAAATGGTGAGGGTATCCCATCTCAACATCTCTTCTGCCAGGGTGGGCGGGGAAACGTCACATGGGGCTCTCTGAACGGTCAGCTCATTTGTGAGGTCTCGGGCGCCCTGGTTTCTTTTTAGTTTTCCTTTCTGCTCAGTTCCTGAGAGCCAGAGAAACAGGCTGAAGGGAAGAAATAGAGCTGTATCCCCTTCCCATTCTCCCGTCTCCCGTTGGACGCCATTGGTCTTTTCCTGTCTTCTCTAGCACACTGGCTTCATCAGGGAGCTTGTCTTCTTGGAAAACATCCTCTACTCTTATCATCGTTGGTTGTTGTTTACTCACTCAGTCGTGTCCGACTCTTTGTGACCCCATTGACTGTAGCCCGCCAGTCTCCTGTGTCCTTGGAATTCTCCAGGCAAGAGTCCTGGAGTGGACGCACATGCCCTTCTCCAGGAGGTCTTCCCGACCCAGGGATCAAACCCATGTCTCCTCTGTGACGTGCATTGGCAGGCAGATTCTCTATGACTGAGCTACCCAGGAGGCCCACCATTTGCTCTATCTTGGGTCAAATGTTTTGTCTATCCTAACACCGCTTTTAAAAATTGAGGGGAATTTCTGATCATTGAACAAGATTAGACTGACTAAGATCTCTCCTTGTAGAGATTATTATTTAATTTTTTTGGCTGCACTGGGTTCTGCATTGCAGTGCACCAGTTTCTCTAGTTGTGGGGCACGTGAGACTGAGTTGCCTCACGGTGTGTGGGATCTTAGTTCCCTGACCAGGGGTGGTACCCATGTCCCTTGCAATGGAATGTGGATTCTTAACCACTGGACCACCAGGGAGGTCCCTTAATTGGATAATTTTATTTATTCATTTACCTAACTGTAGCAAAAGTATAAATCTCAGCTCACATTCTGTTGCTTATGTGGAAAAAAGCAAGACACACATTTAGATTTTCAAAGTGAGAAATCGGCACCTCTCATCTTCACAGTATGATCAACTAGTTAGATTTTTTAAATGTATGTATAAATTCATGGATCTAAATAGAAATCTGTATGCAGGTCAAGAAGCAACAGTTAGAACTGGACATGGACCAACAGACTGGTTCCAGATCTGGAAAGGAGTACGTCAAGGTTGTATATTGTCACTGTGCTTACTTAGCTTATATGCAGAGTACATCATGAGAAATGCCAGGCTGGATGAAGCACAAGCTGGAATCAAGATTGCCCAGAGAAATATCAATAACCTCAGACATGCAGATGACACCACGCTTATGACAGAAAGTGAAGAAGAACTGAAGAGCCTCTTGATGAATGTGAAAGAAGAAAGTGAAAAAGTTGGCTTAAAACTCAACATTCAGAAAACTATGATCATTGCATCTGGTCCCATCACTTCATGGAAAATAGGTGGGGAAACAATGGAAACAGTGAGAGACTTTATTTTCTTGGGATCCAAAATCACTCCAGATGGTGACTGCAGCCATGAAATTAAAAGACCCTTGCTCCTTGGAAGAAAAGTTATGACCAACCTAGACAGCATATTAAAAAGCAGAGACGTTACTTTACCAACCAAGGTCCGTTTAGTCAAGGCTATAGTTTTCTCAGTAGTCAGGTATGGATGTGAGAGTTGAATTATAAAGAAAGCTGAGCCCCGAAGAATTGATGCTTTTGAACTGTGGTGTTGGAGAAGACTCTTGAGAGTCCCTTGGACTGCAAGGAGATCCAACCAGTCAGTCCTAGAGGAAGTCAGTCCTGGGTGTTCAACAGTAGGACTGATGTTGAAGCTCCAATAGTTTGACCACTCAATACAAAGAGCTGACTCATTAGAAAGCACCCTGATGCTGGGAAAGATTGGAGGAGGGAGGAGAAGGGGACGACAGAGGATGAGATGGTTGGATGGCATCACTGACGCGATGGACGTGAGTTTGAGCAAGCTCCGGGAGTTGGTGATGGACAGGGAGGCCTGGCGTGCTGCGGTCCATGGGGTCGCAAGGAGTCGGACACAACGGAGCAACTGAACTGAAATATAATTGTGAGGTCTCACTCAGTTACAGATCTCTGGTTACTTACCGAAGCTCAAATTGGCTCAGCGTTGGCAAATACAAGCTCCTTCATCTTGGCCACTGAGTCTTTCGGACTTAACCCTGTTCGTCTTTCATATCGTTATTTCTCTTGATTTGTCCAGGTATTCTGGTCTCATCTTGTTTATCCCTTGACCCTGAATGAGAGCCAGTCATTTCTCTAAGAAACTCTGGCCTCTTGAAAGAGGAAAAGGTGCATCAGAACCAAAATCTGGGTGCTCGGAAGGGTTCCATGGACACTCGGTTGTTCCCAAGAGTTTTCACACAGCTGAAAAGTCGGTATGAAACTTGAGTGTTCATACTGATGTGTCTGTGGCCATTCTCCTACTTCTATGCCTGTCTCATGGTTGTGTGTTTACACTCGAGAGGCAAGTGACTCATCTCTGCTTCACACGCCTTCAGATCAAAAGGAGCCGCACCCAAGTAAATCCTTCTGCACCTGAAGGTTCTTAGGAGACGCACTTTTGTAACTTCACCCCACCCGTGACTCTGGAATGACATGACTTTGGGGTCTTGGAAGAGAACTGAGTTATTTGGAAACCTGATATAGGACGCTGGTCCCAAAGATGGGCTTCCCTGGTAGCTCAGTGGTAGAGGATCTGTCTGCCAGTGTAAGAGATGGGGGTTCGATCCCTGGGCCGGGAGGATCCCCTGGAGAAGGAGATGGGAACCCTGCTCCAGCGTGCTTGCCTGGGAAATCCCATGGACAGAGGAGCCTTGCAGGGCTACAATCCATGGGGTCGCAAAGTGTCGGACACACCTGAGTGACGGAGCATGCATGCACCCGGAGATGACTTCCAATGAACCACAGCGTGTATGCAAGCCCTCACGTAGCCTCTTTCCTCCTAAGCCTGGGCTCCCTGGGGCCTCACTTCACCCGTGAAATGCAGCTGCACCAGTGGCCAGTCCATGCCTCAGTCCCAGGGAAGGTGACAGATGTCTTGTTTGTGACACTGTGAAATCCCTGAGCCTCCCATGGAGGAAATCCAGCTTCCATGCTGGAGAGAAAGCAGGAGGACTCCCAGGAGGAGGCCCCGAGACCCTGTATTGAGTTGGCCACTAAAGTTCACTCGGCTTTGTCCATAAGGTCTGAGACGTCTCAGTAACATGTCATCCGCACATTGAGTCAACCCCTAAGCTCTCAGTTCTGTATGTATTGGTTCCCTAGAAATAAAGGTGAGACCTTTTATTCCCCAAGGAAGATTTAAAATGTAAACCAGGCAAAAACACGGATCCTTAGACTCACAGAACCTTTGACTAGGCGAGCATTTGGTGGGACGTTAGATATATTTTCTGGGCTTCCCTGGCGGCTCAGCTGATAAAGAATCCGCCTGCAATGTGGGAGACCTGGGTTCGATCCCCTGGGTCGGGAAGATCCCCTGGGGAAGGGAACGGCTACCCACTGTAGTATTCTGGCCTGGAAAATTCCATGGAATTCTTTTTTTCTTTTTCAAGTATTTTGTAGACTAAAATTGGCCACCATTTGGAAACTTGCTGTTCCATTTCCACTACTTGTCCATCCAGCTGTGTGTGAACAGTTTCAGGAATGGAGAGGGAAGTGACGCATCTCTGGTTCACATGCCTTCAGGTCAAAAGGAGCCGCACCCAAGTAAATCCTCCAGGAATGGAGAGCTTTCAGGTCCTCAGAAGGCATCATCTAAGTGCCTGAAAAACAAAACTGTATTCTAAGATGTGAATACCGGCATTTGAGAAAGAGGGTCTTGCCCTCCGGATGGTAACGCAGATCCAGTTGAGGAGACACAGGTTCGATGCCCCAGTGTTCAGGCCAAAATACATTGGACGATTAATTACGTGAGCTTGTTGTAAGTTCATTTAAGTTGCTTAAAATTCACGATGGTTGCAAGAGGGTCAGTATTAATCCAACACCCAGTCATGAAATTTTTCTGAAATTTGAAAGAGTTCAAGACCTCTCAGATTCAAGCAACAAAATGACCAATACTTGGAAAAGAAATCCTTTGCATGCTGCTCAGTTGAGAACCACATCAAGAAAATAGACTCTAAAGATGGTAATAAGAAAAATCAAAGGACTTCCCTGCTGGCTCAGAATTTCCCTGGTGGCTGAGTTTGGACTTAAGGATCTTTGCTGTCACAGACCTGTTTGTCTCAGGTCAAAGCTACGAAAATACAATACCTGTTTGGTTTTCCAATAAAACTGGAGACATTCACAAACCATACTGTGCTGTTCCAGTGGTTTATGTAAAACTTCTGTAACTCACCCACTTTTAAATTCATTTCTTGGTCTTACTGATTTCCTGTTATTTTAGTTTCTCGAGACAAGATGAAATTCAATCGCTTTAAAAGAAATTTATGTCTAGGCCACTGCACAAACCCAGAATTCCAAGATTGCTTTCCTTCTTGGCTTCTTTGGAAGAATGTGTCAAGTTCATTCTTTCATGAGAGTCTAGAAATCTGGTCAGTATACTAGGATTGTTTTGGACCATTTCTTAGAACCTCCTGGGCCTCCCTTGTAGCCCAGCTGGTAAAGAATCTGCCTGCAATGCAGGAGATCTGGGTTTGATCCCTGGGTTGGGGAGATCCCCTCGGAGAAGGGAAAGGCTACCCACTCCAGTATTCTGGCCTGGAGAATTCCATGGACTGTATCGTCCATGGGGTCGCATAGAGTCAGACACGACTGAGTGACTTTCACTTAGAACCTCCTAATATGAGATGCGAGGTCTAGATGCCATCTGGCCTGGTCACTTTGTAAACTAGTGAGACTTAGCTCTTGTCCAAGACCAGACAGAGTGTCTGTAATTATTCAAATAGGTCCATGTTGATGATGATCACTTAAGTCATACTCCTGAGAAGCTGCGACTTTATCGTCAAGCGTAGCTACATGGAATTGTATTAGCTGTCGCTTCCTATGTGAGTTGTGGCCTTCACAGCTGGGAAGAATATAAAAAAGTATTCGGAAGACAACAAGGCTGCTTACCAGTGAGTTCAGCGTTTCATGTGGTGTCATCGCTTGGTTTGAACGTCCTGGAATTGATGAGCGTCCTTCGTTAATGTTGAGCAGAGTGGCACTGGCTTCTGACCACCCCTCTTACAAAGGGTTTGAATGTACAAATACAGGCAAGAAAGAGGTTTCAAGATAGCAAAGGGAGTGTTAAGAAATTCATTCCGCGTGACTATAACTCCATCCTTCATGTCCTACCCCACTTTTTTGGCCATTGTCTGTTTGGGTTAACTTAGAGATCTGGGTTCGATCCCTGGGTTGGGAAGATCCCCTCGGAGAAGGGAAAGGCTACCCACTCCAGTATTCTGACCTGGAGAATTTCACGGACTGTATCATCCATGGGGTCGCATAGAGTCAGACATGACTGACTCTATTTATATTCTTCCCAGCTGTGAAGGCCACAACTCACATAGAAAGTGACATCTAATACAACTCCTTGTAGCTACAGACGACGCTTGATGATAAAGTTGCAGCTTCTCATTAGTTTGACTTAAGTGGTCATCATCAACACAGACCTATTTGAATCCATGTTAAGTAGATTTTCCGTTTGGATATTTGATTTCTAGCCCCACATTGGAAACTTTCTAAGAATCCATCGATAGAAAAATGAATTATGTTTCCTTTTATACATCGATACAGACCTATGTCATTTATCCTGAGCTGAAATGGTCCAAGTTCAATGTTTTTGATTATCTCACTTACTCTAAAACTGTTCTTTTGTCATACATTTTTCCATGCAGGTGAAATTTGTTTCTTCTTTTATATTTTCTTCCTCAGATTTATAAAACTCAGAGAATGTTACCAATGAAGGCAATTTAAGGACTGACTCCAAACCTACCCTTTTTCAGATAATGAAACCTATTCAGAGAAGTTACACCAACAATTCCCAAAATGTAAAGGTCGCTTATAGCAAAAAAGACACTTCACGCTTTCTCTGGGGCTTGTTAAATGGCAAAAAGGTACATTAATGGCATTATTATTTTTTTATATTACAAAACTCCAGACTTAATGGGTCTCTGTTTTGTTAATCACATCTAAATGGGTTTCTTTGGAGATTTTCATTACATTCAAA
The DNA here is from genome assembly GCF_023699985.2 of Odocoileus virginianus. NCBI lineage: Eukaryota > Metazoa > Chordata > Mammalia > Artiodactyla > Cervidae > Odocoileus > Odocoileus virginianus. The sequence goes on along the minus strand of NC_069709.1, from coordinate 1,997,763 downwards.
TTACACACAACTAAAACTAGTATTTTCAGTGTCAAAAGCTCAAAGCCTCTCAATAAAATGGTTTGATCCCTGCCAAAACAAAAATGAAAATTATCAGAATTTTCACATACTAAAATCACAGTCTAAGAATTTTTAAAGGTTGCTCAAGTTATATTTCTAATATTAGAAATTGTCATTCAGTTCAGTTGCTCAGTTGTGTCTGACTCTTTGCGACCCCGTAGACTGTAGCACGCCAGGCTTCCCTGTCCATCACCAGCTCCTGGAGCTTGCTCAGACTCATGTCCATCAAGTCGGTGGTGCCATCCAACCATCTCATCGTCTGTCGTCCCCTCCTCCTCCCGCCTTCAATCTTGCCCAGCATCAGGGTCTTTTCCGGTGAGTCAGTTCTTCACATCAGGTGGCCACAGTGTGGGAAGCTTCACCATCAATCCTTTCAATGAATATTCAGGACTGATTTCATTTAGGATGGACTGGTTGGATCTCCTTGCAGTCTAGGGGACTCTCAGTACTCTTCTCCAACACCACAGTTCAAAAGCATCAATTCTTCGGCACTCAGCTTTCTTTATGGTCCAACTCTGACATCCATACATGATCACTGGAAAAACCATAGCCTTGACTAGACGGACCTTTGTCATCAAAGTATTGTCTCTGTTTTTTAATATGTTTTCTAGGTTTGTCATAGCTTTTCTTCCAAGAAGCAACCATCTTTTAATTTCATGGCTGCAGTCACCATGTGCAGTGATTTTGGAACCCAGAAAAATAGTCTGTCCTTGTTTCCACTGTCTCCCCATCTATTTGCCATGAAGTGATGGGACCGGATGCCATGATCTTAGTTTTCTGAATGTTGAGCTTTAAGCCAGCTTTTTCACCCACCTCTTTCACTTTCATCAAGAGGCTTTTTAGTTCTTCTTCACTTTCTGCCATAAGGGTGGTGTCATCGGCATATCTGAGGTTATTGATATTTCTCCAGGCAACCTTGATTCCGGCTTGTGCTTCCTCCAGCCCAGCGTTTCTCATGATGTATTCTGCATATAAGTTAAATAAGCAGGGTGACAGTATCCAGCCTTGACGTACTCCTTTTCCAATATGGAACCAGTCTGTTGTTCCATGTCTTGTTGTCACTGTTGCTTCTTAACCTGCATACAGATTTCTCAGGAAGCAGGTAAGGTGGACTGGTATTGGAAATTGTAGTTTTCATAAAATGTTTTAATCTGCTTTTTCATTTGCTAGTTTATCAGCGTCATTTTCTGTAATTCCGAATGCATTTAGCAGTTATAAATTGTAAGTTAACTCTTGTCTTTTGGTCAATATACCAAACTTTAGTTACTGTTCCCTTCTGTGGGTGCTTCACAGGTTTGACAGTTATGAATATTTCCATGCTATCAACTTTTGATTTGTTAGCAGTTTCTTTTCAGTAAAGGTTTAGGTGGGAGGTTACCGGGGTTACTCTTTCAAGAGCATGAGTAAAACCTTGTGATACAAGACCCAAGAGCAGATACGTAAGGAAATGCCTCACATTGAGTCCGAGTCATCCCTCTGGTAGTGTGATCTCAGCGTTTCACATAGCCCTCCAGAGTTCACTTTCTTCTTGTTACAATGACTGTAGCCACGCATATTGAGCACGATTGTTACTAAGGCAATTTATCAATAAAACACCCTGTCAAGTGGCATAATATGGCAAGTGCGTTGTTAATGATGTTGAACATTTCTTCGTGAGTCTTGAAATACTCCTTTCCTAAAGGGTGGCATTTTCCATTCCTGTAATCCTTTAGTCCATTCCTTTCTAAAACGTCTGGCTTATGTATTGAAGCTCAGACTACACATTAACTTTGCTCTGATTTCGATGCCTCTAATTCTCTCTGATTTTATCCTTCTTAAATTAATCCAGTAGGTATCATGTAAGGAAAGAAACAAGTAATTCATAAGGAGAATGTCCATCCTGTTGATGGATCGACACTAGATAATATTTTAATGACTAATTTTCAGTCTTCAGAGGCCCATTAGAATCCCCAGGTAACATATCATTTCTCTAAACATAAGAAGTAAGCATATGATATTGATCCTAGGCATATTGCAATCTAGGAAAAAGAAAAGCTTGGACATTTAATAATACTATAATCTCTCTCAGAAATCTGGGTTTAAATTCCTTCACCAGTGTCTTTGAAGAAGATGCAAGTAATTAGAGGTGTGGCTTATGGAAAAGAGAAAGTTACGAAGCTCAAGCTAAGAGCTGTTGTTTACTTGCTTACTTATGTCCGACTCTTTGTGATCCGGTGGACTGCAGCATGCCAGGCTTCCCTGTCCTGCCCTATCTCTCGGAGTTTGCTCGAATCATGTCCATCGAGTTGGTGATGTCATCTGACCATCTCATGCTCTGTCGTCCCCTTCTCCTCCTGCCTTCAGTCTTTCCCAGCATCAGGGTCTTTTCCAGTGAGTCAGCTCTTCGCATCAAGTGGCCAAAGTGTCAGAGCTTCAGCATCAGCCCTTCCAATGAATATTCAGGATTGGTTTCTTTTAGGATTGAAGAGACATACATTAAAAAAAAAAAAAAAAAACCACATACATGAAGATATGGGAGAATGAATATTGTATACATTTTTAGTTTTATTTTGATTTTCCGTTTTGTAGGCCATTACTTTTGTAGACTTTTTCCAATTAACCAATCAACTACCAGCATAGTAATACCCCCGAATCAATGTTTAATAAATATTCATTAAATTTAAAAAAAACCCAGAGAATCTGAAGAGATGCTCAGCGATTCTCACGCTGTATTTGGAAAAAGCTGGAGCCGCTGTGACGACGAGGAGACATTATGCTGTATCCACCCCCGGAGTCTGAGCTTGACTGCGATGACCATTTCATGAGTCACAGCTCAGTTTTGTGAAGGAGCCAGTTCCACTGATTCTCAGCGCAGTGGCCGATGCTGACGTATCCACCTGTGACTGTGACTGTACGCTGCTTAAACTCAGAGTCATATCCTCCGTGGTGTTTTGGTTTTTTCTTAACTTCATATTTTCTTTAATAGCCAAATGACGAACGCTATGAAGCTGCATTCCATCAGCTGCAAGAAACCCCTTCTTCCTTTGGATTTCCCTCCTGCAGACTTGTCACACGTTCCCCCATTATATACAGCGGTCCTCCTGATCACGTCGACCACGGTTGGAGTCCAGCAGGTCACTCGTGCCCTCTGTAACCAGTTTCTTCGAAGCATCTCTCTGTGCCCCAGTTTTTGTCCTCAGTTCAGTTCATCCACTCAGTCGTGTCTGACTCTTTGCGACCCTGTGCTCTCTCTCCTAGCAGGGACACACGTATTTCCCTTAATTCTCCAAGGCGCTAAGACAGTGATTTAAAAAGTAACAAAGTCCATGGAAGCTCCAGGAATGAAATAACAATGACATAGAGAACTACAGCTAGAAGCAGTCACTGTTAGAACAGTCAGCATCACCCTGGCCAGCTCACTCCCACCCCGAGAAGATCTCCAATCGTCTCCAGACTCGGGAATGCTGGCCCTTAGAATCCCTGTGGTGGAAGTATGAGTGGGATTGTGACCTGGTGTTTATTTTCTTTTGACGCTATTTTGTATTGAGAGTGTGAGCTGTACATCAAAATCGAGAGGGACGTACAGAAGTTTCCCATGTATTTCCTGCCTTGATATGTGTATGACTTCTCCCATCATTCACATCACGGAATGGTACTATTTTTTTTTTAAATCAAAAATGGTGCATTTTTTAAAAATCAAAGATCGCTCATAATCACTCATTAAATCATCATAGTCATTCAAAGTCCATTGTTTACCATGGGGTTCATTCTTGAAGTTGTCCATTCAGTGGGCTTGGACAAATGTATAATCATGTATCTGTCATTATAGAATCTCACAGGGTTGTTTGTCTACCCTGAAAATCCTCTGTGCTCTGCCTCTTCATCCATGGAAAATCATCCATGCCTTCTTCACCTTTCAGTTCCATTCAGTCGCTCAATGGTGTCCAACTCTTTGCGACCCCATGGACCGCAGCACGCCAGGCTTCCCTGTCCGTCACCAACTCCCAGAGCTTGCTCAGACTCATGTCCATCGCATCAGTGATGCCCTCCAACCATCTCATCCTTTGTCGTCCCCTTTTCCTCCTGCCTTCAACCTTTCCCAGCATCGGGGCGTTTTCCAGTGAGTCAGCTCTGCGCATCGGGTGGTCAAAGTATTTGTGTCTGTTAATACATAGTTGAAGTTCTGTCCTCTCTCTTGTATACATGTAAATTTTCACTGAAGGACTTGTTTATTAAATTGTATGGTCATAGTTGTGTGTGCTTGCTGGGAGCAGTAGGAAAATGACTTCCACATTAACCGCTAGTTGAATCAGTGTCTTATAAATATAATGACAAACGTTGTAATTGTTTTCCATTGTTGTTGTTACTTGATAGATTTTTTTTTTTCTGGGACTATAAGGCAATTCATACATTTAACTGGAGAATGTATACACACACAGTATAAGGTTTCCCTGGTAGCTCAGATGATAAAAGAATCTGCCTGCAATGTGGGAGACCTGGGTTTGCTCCCTGGTTCGGGAAGATCCCCTGGACTAGGGCATGGCAACCCACTCCAGTATTCTTGCCTGGAGAATCCCATGGACAGAGGAGCCTTGCAGGCCACAGTCCATGAAGTTGCAAAGAGTTGGACATGAATAAGAGACTAAACATAGCACATACACAGTATAACACATAATTACTGATTTTACTCTTAGAATAATTAAGTGTAGCTTGTAATCCTTTTCATGGCCCAAACTGAGAATGTTTTGTATTTTAATAAAGTTAATGCCCTGTGTCCTTTTCATGGAGTCATTTTGTTTTTACAAAAATACAGAAACTTTCCTTCTTTGTAGTGAGCTAAAGCAGAAAATCTAGTCGAAACCGACTGAGCGACTGAACTGAACTGAACTGAAAGCAGAAAATCAGGTCAGCAATCAAATGCATAATTATACATCTTCCCCTTCTACCTAAATGTGTACAAAAATATTTATGATCTTAACTTCCAATGAGAAAGCATAGCCTGCCTCAAGATGCTGAGAAAATGCTCTTTTTTTTTTTCCTTTTTAACAATCCCTTTGGATGGATACACATTCGTGTAATCTATTTAAAGAGTTAAATGGAAATGGAAACTGCGTGCAGAGAAACAAGATACCACAGAAATTGCAAGGGAAGGTTTGTAACTTGAATATCGTGAACAGTGTTGCTGAACCACATGTTCTCAACGCTGTCCAGTCTATCCTTGGTCAGTACCCCGATCTCAGGCATGGAAGCATGAATGCTATTAAGATTGGCTAGTAAACCTCAGAAGAATCTCCTCCAGCGATCCTTAGATAAGAGGATGTGAACAGGGCACATTGACATTCCATCTGTCACTCACTCAAAAATGTCTATGTACTGCAGAATAACTTTTCTGGGTTTTTTTTTGCTATACAGTAACTCCTTGTGGGTTCTCCGTGTTAAACACAGCCATGTGTCCATGTCCATCCCAAACTCCCTGACTGTCCCTTCCCCCATCCTTCCCCCTGGTGACCATCAGGTTATTACAGAGTATTGAGCAGAGTTCCCTGTGCTGTCCAGCAGGTCCTTGCTGGTCCTCCACGTTAAATGCAGCAGTGTGTACGTTCATTTGTATCTTTCGTTTTTAGATTCCACATATAACGAATGTCATCTGATATTTCTCCTTGTCTGACTGACTACACTCAGTATGAAAATCTCTAGGTCCATCCGAGTTGCGGCAAATGGCGTTATTTCGCAGAGTAACTTTTCAGGAGTCCTTTCCAGTGTGGAGGATGGAGTGGGGAAAGTAGACACATAAGCTGGAACGGCAGTGGCTCCTTTGATCTTTTCAGGTGATGTGGGGTGCTCGCTTTATTCGATTGCATCTGTATGACTAGGATCAGGAGCTCATCAGATGTCTGAACGTATGGATAATTTGAAATTGTTCCAAAGATGAGAAAGATGAGAGAGAGCTGGGGGAAATCACCCAATTAAATAAGCGACGCCTGCTGGAACTTCCACGTAATTCAGCACTTAAGGTGAATTTGCCATGGAGAAAAATGTTCCAAAGTTCAGAACTTAATTAGATCTTTGGACAGATATGGTAAAAAAAAATAGAAGGAAAAAATAAAATTGGGGGAAAAATGAGAATGAACTCTATTTTTACACAGTTCTGTATTTTGACGTGCTGCCGTCCATGTGATCACAGAGTCGGACACTACTTAGTGACTGAACAATAGCAACATATTTTGAAATTTGTTGGCTGGGCCATAAAGTTCATTTGGCTTTTTCCATAAGGTGTTCCAAGGAACTCCATACTTCCTCGTGTTACCTTTTTGATTGTGTCTATTCAGAAGACAGGCCAGTTGATTTGGAAAGTGCTTCCAGAAAGCCATTCAGCTTCATGAATCTTTAAATGGAATGAAATACTTGTTTTTTTCAGTACAGAAATTCTTTTTTTAAAATTTTTATTGTCTTTGGAGGGGTTGAGTCTTTGTGGCTGTGTGGGCCTTTCTCTAGCTGCGGTGAGCAGGGGCTTCTCATTGCAGTGGCTTCTCCTGTTGCTGAGCAGGGAGGGACTCTACGGAGCTCAGACTTCGGAGGTTGTGGCCCCCGGGCCTTATAGCACAGGCTCAGTACTTCTGAGGCTTGGACTTGCTGGCTCCATGGTGTGTGGGGTCTTCCAAGGTCAGGGATTGAACCTGCATCGCCTACACTGGCCGGCGGATTCCTTCCCACTGAGCCACCAGGGAAGCCTGGAATGAAAAGTGTTTTAAAACCACTGGAACACAGTTCAGCTGTAACAGCTTTAATTTGTATGCCTGATTTCTGCCTGACTATTCTTAGGAAGAACAGGAAGCTTCTTGGAGCCAAAGCTCCAATCCTTTGGCCACCCGATGCCAAGAGCCGACTCATCGGAAAAGACCCTGATGCTGGGAAAGATTGAAGGCAGGAGGAGGAGGGGGCGACAGAGGATGAGATGGTTGGGTGGCATCATCCACTCAATAGACATGAGTTTGAGCAAGCTCCGGGAGTTGGTGATGGACAGGGAGGCCTCGCGTTTTGCAGTACATGGGGTCCCAGAGTTGGACACGACTGAGCGACTGAACTGAACAGATTCTTAGGAAAGTCCAGTCTTACAATTCATAAATAGGCCCAGGATACCTATTCTGTGGTTGTGAATCAATTTCAAGTGTAATTTTAGAGTCAGATTTAGTAATATCTGTGAGAACATTTATGGAGCATGTGGCATGTTAAAGACAAGAAATTATGCGTTAGGAACAGCTTTCAGCAGAGAGGAAGAATGAGGCATTTTAGTCACTGCTAGTGTGCCTGGAGAATTCCAGGGATGGGGGAGCCTGGTGGGCTGCTGTCTATGGGGTCGCACAGAGTTGGACATGACTGAAGCGACTTAGCAGCAGCAGCCGCGGTGTTACAGGTGTGATAAAACATGGCCAAAAAATCTCCATATTCATTGGACAGCATGTCGCACCACATGTAGGGTCTCAATACCGTAGTTGCTTGTAGTCATTTTTCCTTTCGCCTGGTTGCACGTTATGGCCCGCTAGAGTTGTTTGTACAAATGTTAGTGTGGCACCATGCCTAGAGATTTTCACCCGATGCTGGGGGGTGGAGGGTTGTGGAAGATGGCTCTCCGCTTCCTGAGGCCCCCACAGTTGATGTGAATACGCACCCAGAGCGGAAACTTCTGCCTGGAGTTAGAAATAGAACTGAGGTTCTATCCTTGTCTGTATTTCTGTTTCACTTCCATTGAGATGAGTAAGACCTGGCTTCAAATACATGATTTTTTTTTTTTGCAACTTATTTTGCTTTATTTTTCAAGTATTAAAAAAAAAGTTTATTTATGGCTGTGAGTGTAAGCTTTCTCTCATGGTGGTGAGTGGGTTTCTCGTGGCGGCCTCTCGCGTTGTGGAACTCGGGCTCCTGAGCACAGGTTCAGTAGTTGGCGCACCAGGCTTAGGTGTGCAGCCCGTGGGATCTTCCTGGATCGGGGATGGAGCCCACGTGTCCTGCATGGGCCGGCGTATTCTCAACCACTGGGCCCACCAGAGAAGTCCCCAGCATAGTTTAGAAGCCTCTACATGAAGCTGTTCCCTGAGAAGTGGAACCCGCAGTCGTGGTCTAAAAAGCAAAGCTTCAGGCCACCCCCAAGTTCCATTAATAAAATGGGGTTACAGTCTCACGAAAACGCTTGGTATTCACTTCCAGCTAAGGATGCCAACTGGCTGCTTCTTCTTCCTTGTAAAGTGGCCAGGACGTGGTTTGGGGCTGTGATGATGAGAAATTTGGGTAATGTTAAGAAACCATCCTACAGCTTCGTGTCAAGCCAGGAACGTAAGAAGACTCAGAAATTAGAAACAGTTTAATCAAGCGTGTTAAAGCAAATTCTCTCTGTTGCTTTCCCCTCGTTTAAAGGAATGTATGCAGTGATGATAGAGTTAAATACATGTGTAGATGCAGACATCTAGGAGACACAGAATCAGCTGAACTTGACAGTATGTCCAGAAATGCTAGATGTATACAACACACAGTAACAGCAGCCCTGGGACTTGGGTGGTACCTCTTCAGACTTAAGGAGGCACCTCATGCACATTTATTTACAAATTCATCTAACAAATCTATATTGATCTGTAAGTCTTATTGGTAGATATATCTATAAATTTTATTGATAGATGGATCTATACATTTTATTGACAGGTGTATCTATAGCATTTTTTGATAGATGTGTCTATAAGCTTCATTGATTGATGTACCTATAAGTTCGATTGATAGATGTATCTGTAATTTTATTGATGTATCTATAAGTTTTATTGATAGATGTATCTGTGAGTCTTGTTGATAGATGTATTTATAAGTTCTTTTGATAGATGCATCTACAAGTTGTATTGATAGATTTATCTGTCAGTTTTATCGATGTATCAGTTTTATTGATAGGTGTATCTATAAGTTCTATTGATAGATGTATCTATAAGTTGTATTGATAGATTTATCTGTCAGTTTTGTCAATGTAACAGTTTTATTGATAGATGTATCTTTAAGTTCTATGGATAGATGTATCTATAAGTTCTACTGATAGATTTATCTGTAAGTTTTTTTGATGTATCTATCAGTTTTATTGATAGATGTATCTGTAAGTTCTCTTGGTAGATACAAGATTTTTTGATAGATGTATCTGTAAGTTTTATGGATATTTGTATCTATAAGTTCTATTGATAGATGTATCTGCAAGTTTTATTGATGGATGTATCTATAAGTTTTATTGATAGATATATCCATAAGTTTCTTTGATAGATGTATCTGTTTTATTGATAGATCTATCTGTAAGTTTTATTGATAGATCTATCTCTAAGTTTTATTGATAGATCTATCTGTAAGTTTAATTGATAGATGTATCTAAGTTTTACTGATAGATGTATCTATAAATGTGTACCCTGTACAAATTTAACTATACATTTATTTATCCATCCATCCACTTATTCAGTCATGTATTAGCTCATTCTCATACTGGGATTAGTTCCCCATTGCTGCTTGAGCAAATAAATACACATTTAATAACTTAACACAGCCCACAGTTATCATCTTTCAGGTCAGGAGGTCAGAAGTTTGCAATGGGTCTCCTTAGTCTAAAATCCAGGTGTCGGCGGGGGACGGGTCAGCATTCTTTCCAGAGGTTCCAGGGGGAGGATCCCAGGCTTTGCCTTTTCCGGTTTCTAGAGGACGCCCCCACTGCTCAGCTCGCTGCCCCTCTCTCCATCTTGGAAACACATCCTTTAAACTCTGCTTCTTACCACACATCACTTTCCCACCTTTGACCGTCCTGCATCCGTCTCGTACGGGTCCTCGTGGTTCCGTTGCGCCCACCAGATAAGCCAGGATAATTTTCTCTCCCAGGATCCTTAATTTCTTCCCGTCTTCAGAGTCACTCCAAGGTACCATCTGCACAGGTTTCTGAGATCACAGCATGGGCGTCCCTGAAGAGGGGGAGTTAACTGCATCTGCTACGGTATTCCGGTATTCCGTAGACACTTGCTGATCAGTTTCTCTATGACAGCTGTAGTTTTTACGGATTAACACTTGAACTTGAAGTCACACTCCATGGTTAATAATCTACACGGACCGCCCGTCCCAGCGTTTGTGGTTGATTTACTCGGTGAGAGTCTGGAATTACAGGAGGCCATGACTTCTCTCTCTTTCCTCTTACCTTGGCCCTAAAGCCGTGTTTCCAGCTTTATGTTTGTAAAAATAACGTACTCCCTTCTATTTTCTCTTTCTGAAAAAGTATACTAGTGTTTTTAGAAAAAAAATGAAAGAAAGCACTTGATTGGACAACTAAATTGCTTTTATCTCAAATTATATATACACGTTATCTTTTAGTTTTATATTCTAGGCGTTTCCCTACTTTGTCTTCCGTTGTTCCGATGAACTATTGCCATCCTTCTGTGTTTAATTTTCACGTATTCTTTCTGGCTTTTTCGTTATTTTCCTTTGCACATAAATTTAATCTTTGCCAATGGACGTGGAATGACTAGAATCCTGTTCAGCGTCAAGTCGCTCTGTGTTTTGCATTCTCCTCGCTAATCCACCTCTTTTTTAAAAAATTTGTTTATTTTAATTGGAGGCTAATTACTTTACAGTACTGTAGTGGTTTTGCCATACATTGAGCTAAACCGCTTCTAAACCACTAAACCCCTTCTCTTTGCTCACACCACGTTTGAGATCAGTGTTTCATGTTCCAGGCGGTCAGTGTGCGTTCCTGTCACTGTGGTTTCATGACGTTCTACTTCCATCCCCAGTGAAAGTGAGAGCGCTCCAGGCGTCCAGTACAGATGAGCAGGCTTTGTGACCTCTGAGGTTGTCTGGGATTGCACCTCTGAGGGTTCCGTTCAGTGTCGCAGAGCCCCCGAATGGTACAGCAAGAATTTTATGTCCTCTGGGACATCCGGACTCATCCTAGTGACTCCTCTCCTCCAGGTAGCCTTTCCGCTTATAAAGAGAAGAGCCTTCGGGGTTTTCTTTGTTTTCATGCAGGCACGTGGAAGGCAGGCTGAGAAACCGTGAACTTTCCCTCATAGGCAGCTGTCACCCAGCTCCGTTTCCCCATCCACTGGCCTCAGCTCTTCACCCAGCTCTGTTTCCCCATCCACTGGCCTCAGCTCTTCACCCAGCTCCGTTTCCCCATCCACTGGCCTCTTCTCGTTCTCCGAGTCTGATCATCATCAGAGAATGAAACACGTGTTGTGGAAGGCGGGGTGGACTGCTCAGCTTCTGACATGAATAGGGCTTCCAGGGTGAGATGGTTGGGTGGCATCACCGATTCAATGGACATGAGTTTGAGCAAGCTCCGGGACATGGTGCTGGACAGGGAGGCCTGGCGCGCTGCAGTCCATGGGGTCGCAAAGAGTCGGACACGACTGAGCGACTGAACTGAACTGGGTCCTTCCAGAAACCTGTTGGAATCAGTTGTTGAGTGTTTAAGCTTGTCCACTTTTCTTTCCAGTTATAGATTCCTTCCTAGTTTCAATTTTTGTTTTTATTTTTTTCCCCCAATTATTTTTATTAGTTGGAGGCTAATTGCAATATGGTAGTGGTTTTTGCCATACATTGACATGAATCAGCCATGGATTTACATGTGTTCCCCATCCTGAACCCCCTCCCACCTCCCTTCCCATCCCATCCCTCTGGGTCATCCCGGTGCACCCAGAATATGGAATTTAGAAAGATGGTAACGATAACCCTATATGCAAGACAGAAAGAGAGACATAGATGTATAGAACAGACTTTTGGACTCTGTGGGAGAAGGCAAGGGTGGGATGATCTGAGAGAACAGCATCGAAACATGTATATTATCAAGTGTGAAACAGATCGCCAGTCCAGGTTGGATGCATGAGACAAGTGCTCGGGGCTGGTGCACTGGAATTTTTGTTTTTAAATGGGCGTCTAGGAGTGACTGAAGACCTGTGGTCCTTCTCCATCCACAATGTGAACCAAGAAGATACTGAGAGTATATGTTTAAATAGTTACATTTACAGAGACGTATGTTTCCATGAACACATTTTCATGTATGTACAGAGCAATTTAGTCATCCACAAGTGAGACACAGAGGACGTAATTTCCAGAATAACCCCTCATTTCGCTGACTCTTTTTCTTCTCTTGTAAATGAGGAGATTGGATAAATGGTCTGTCTTCCTTCTATGCCAAAATCCTGTATCCTTACCCTCTGCTATAATATAGGGAAACATTCAAGACACAAATAACATATGCCCTTTTTGAAATTTGCTTCACAAACCAAAACACTGAATTACTAATGACAGCCCATTCCTATGAAATATTTACATGTTATGTGACAGTCACACTAATCACTCAAAACTTAATGTTATATACTTGGAATTAAGTTTCACAAGTAAGAATATAGCCTTCCATCCGAAAGAAGAGAACATAAGATATTTTTTATGGACTTGAAATAAAAATTCTTTGATTCAGTAAATATGAAAGCACATCTCAAACACCTCCTGTTCAACAGTTTTATTTTAAATATTGATTGTTTTCACTGTTTTCTGAACTGATGGAAATGGAAGGTTCGATCCTGCCTCATGACTGAGGGCTGCTGAACCATAGACTGTGCCTTCTCCTTTCAAATATAAGCTAAGAAAGCGCCTCCCGAGTAAGGACTCTTAAACTTTGGATTTTGCATCCATCATACTTTGATCAGATACATTTTACAGCTGACCCCTACTGTGCGCCTAAATTAGATTGGAAGTTAAAGAGCAAAGGATGCCCATGGCAGTGAACTGCTCATTGTTGGAAGTTTGAGAAGATAGCAGACCAGCATCGGTTGGGTGTTTTGACCCACGACTCATCACGTCATCCCGGGAATTGCTCGTACACGTAGGCGTAATGTGTGAAAGAAAAATACAGAAATGATGTGTGAAGTACGTGCAGTATAGAAGTAAGACATTTTCATGTTTCATTTCATCTTACTCATAGGCAGTCGTCACTCTTAGCATTTGTTTTGTTATACAACTTGAGTCCAGTTTTCTTTTTTCCGGTTTCTCCTTTCTTCCAAAAATGAATCAATGAAAGAAGGGCAACCACAGGAACAGAAGCATGAATAATCTCATGTAGAATGTTATGTAATCTGGCAGCTTTTCAACTTTAGTTCACACTGTGTCTGTATTTTGAGAAGACGCTCACATCCTTTGGTATTCCTTACGTCCTGCACAAATCCGCCCTCTTGGGGATTCCTCATATCATAAGGCATTGAACCAAGAGCTTGAAGGAAGACAGTGATGAATCTGGGGCAGATTTCTGCCTTTCGCCTGCAGGGGCTGCCAGATGTGTTAGATGATGGAGCAGAGACTGTCCAGGACCATGTCCCTGGGCAGTCCAATCTCACAATTGAAGAAACACTGAACGCCATGCGAGCGGTCGTCATGTGGCACATTGCGCCTGGACTGAGCTATCAGGAATGGACAGCAGCTAGGCAGAAGACGGGAGGAGAAGAGGAAGACAGAGGATGAGATGGTTGGATGGCATCACCGACTTGACCGACATGAGTTTGAGCAAGCTCCGGGAGTTGGTGATGGACAGGGAGGCCTGGCATGTTGCAGTTCATGGGGTCGCCAAGACTCGGACACAACTGAGCAACTGAACTGAACTGAACTGAGGCAGGTGTGTGTACCAGCGACATGCCTGTGCCGAGGCACACGTCAGCACATGCTGCAGAAACAGCCAAGGCACTGGTTTGATTGGAGTCAACACTGCGTGACATCACAAGAAGTAATGACCGACAGGAAGACTGGAGATGGGGTCCTGGAGAACTTGACTTCCAGCGGGAGGGTTTCATGCTTCACACAGGAGATAATGATGGTTCCTTCTGTAAAGCTGACTTTATTGATTGATTGGCTGTGCTGGATCTTTGCTGCTGCATAGACTCCCCTCCAGCTGGGGCGAGCGGAGGTTGTTCTCTGCTTGTGGTTCGCAGGAGCTTCTCAATTGCAATAGCGTCTCTCGTTGCAGAGCACCAGTCTCTAGGGCCCACGGACTTCCGTAGTTGCGACACGTGGGCTCAGTGTTTCTGATCCCTGGGCTCTAATACTCAGGCTCAATTCTCATACATGGGCTTAGTTGTTCCGAGGCATGTGGGATCTTCCCCGACCGGAGAATCGAACTTGTGTCTCCAGTGTTGGCAGCTGGATTCTTCACCACTGAAGAAGTCCCCCATGATGACTCCTTATTTTATTTTTCTTCTTAAAAGCAGCAGCATAGGCAGGTCAGTTCCCAGTTCGGTTTCGGAAGGATGAATCTGGTGGTGGACGGTCAGAGGGAGCTCAGAGCAGGGGCTGGAGATGAGATGAGAGAGAGAGCAGGTTCTTGCCAAAATGTAGATGAAAGTCACCCAGCTGAGAATGCAAGAAGGATGAATTTAAGAAACGTGTAGATTTGACAAGCAGTGTGACTTATATACCGCAGGAGACAGGATTCGTCCCCAGATGGACCTTTATGGCCCATTTGTATTGTATGAAAGAGAAAGTCACTCAGTTGTGTCCAACTCTTGCGACCCCCATGGACTATACACTCCATAAAATTCTCCAGGCCACAATACTGGAGTGGGTAGCCACTCCCTTCTCCAGGGGATATTCCCAACCCAGGGATCGAACCCAGGTCTCCCACATTGCAGGCAGATTCTTGACCAGCTGAACCACCAGGGAAGCCCTTTATCGCCCATGGTCATCTCAAAATAGCCAGTCCCAAGCTTTTTGGGCATTTTATTTTGTGTTGCTCTCATTGAAGTATAGTTGACTTTAGGACCTGCTGGCCAGCACGGGGAACTCTGCTCAAGACTCTAATAACCTTATGGTTCCCAGGGGCAAGGATGGGGGAAGGGATAGTCAGGGAGTCTGGGATGGGCATAGACACACAGCTGTATTTAACATGGAGAACCAGCAAGGACCTGCTGGACAGCACAGGGAAATCTGCTCAATGTCATGTGGCAGCCTGGGTGGGAGGGGAGCTTGGAGAAGAATGGATACGTGTATATGGATGGCTGACTGCCTTTGCAGTCACAACATTGTTTATCTGCTGTACACCAGTGCAAAATAAAAAAGTTTAAAAGTATATTACTTTCAAGTGGACAACAAGCTAATGCAATATTTTGATAGGTTATACTCCATATAAAGTTATTAAATATTGACTATATTCCCTGTGTTGTCCACTGCATCCTTGTAGCTTATCTCATACCCAGAAGAGTCGGAAGTTCTCGTGGAAGACATCGGTGTTAGTTTTCTACTGCTGTGTAACAGCTGACCTTTTAGCTCACAGTTCTTGTAGGTCGGGAACGCCTTGCTGTGTTGCTGAGTACTTTGCTTAGGGTCTTGGAAGAGCAAAGTCCCCCAGTCCCCTGCAGGGTAGGCTCCTGGCTTTGGTCTCTATGGAGGAGACTCCAGATCCAATTGCCTCCCGTGGTGGAGAAGCAGCCCCTTGCAGCCTGTAGGTGCAGGTCTTTGCTTTATTGCAGGATGTCGGGGGGCGGCCATCGTCTGTTCCTGGACCCCTGTCACCTGTGCCTGAACATGCTCCTCTGTCTTCCAAGTCAGCAACAATGAATCGACACTTTAAAAAAAAAAAAAACTTTTAAATTTAATTATTTTTAAATTGCAGGACAATTGTTTGACAGTGTTGTATTGCTTTCTGCCGTTCAGTTGCTCAGTCCTGTCCGACTCTCTGCGACCCCATGAACCTCAGCACACCAGGCCTCCCTGTCCATCACCAACTCCCAGAGCTTACTCAAACTCATGTCCATTGCGTCGGTGATGCCATCCAAATATCTCATTCTCTGTTGTCCGCTTCTCCTCCCGCCTTCCATCTTTCCCAGCATCAGGGTCTTTTCCAAATGAGTCAGCTCTTCGCCTTAGTTGGCCAAAGGGTTGGAGTTTCAGCTTCAGCATCAGTCCTTCCAGTGAATATTCAGGGACTGATTTCCTTTAGGATGGACTGGTTGGATCTCCTTGCCGCCCAAGGGACTCTCAAGAGTCTTCCCCAACCCTACAGTTCAGAAGCATCCATTCTACAGATTATAAAGAAAGCTTCGTGCCGAAGAATTGATGCTTTCTGCCTTACAGCAATGCAAGTCAGCCATTACTATATTACGATAGATGTGTGTGTGTGTAGTTATGTATAGCTCTGTTATTAATATCACAGCGGGAATTTTATAGCATTCCATGTATATATATATATGTGATCAAACATGTATATGTATATGTATAACATATACATTCCATGTATACATATATATTCCATGTATATGTATAACAGTGTTATCATTTAACATATAATATTGTAGCATCATAATGTTATAAGATACACACACACTTATCACCTCCGCTTTGAACCTCCCATCTTCCAGCCATCCCACCCCTCCGTGTCATCCCCGAGACCCAGGCTGGGTTCCCGGTGCCAGACAGCAGCTTCCCGCTAGCTGTCTACGTTACGCGTGGTCGTGTGCAAGTCTGTGCAAATCTCTCAGTTCAGCCCAGCCTCTCCTTCCCCGGTTGGATCCACAAACCCGTTCTCTACACCTGCGTCTCTCGTCTTGCCCTGCACCATCTTTCTAGATTCCACGGTGTATGTGTTACCGTGTCTCTCTCTGACTTACTTCACTCTGTGTGTCGGGTTCTAGGTCCGTCCGCCTCAGTTCAGCTGATTCATGTCGGTCCTTCGTTATGCCTGGGGTGTCTCTGACTTTCCCCGTCTGCTAAACCACCATGGGGAAAAGTTCCGCTTGTGTGGGAGAACCGGCTGATAGGATCAGAACCTCTAAGATGATCTCCCCTTTCACTGACTCAAAAAGCGAGTGGTTGGTACCCCTGTTGGCATCGTCCACAAAGCCCTTCATCTTGTGTAGGCAGTGCCATCTGATGCCAGTGATTCTGGGGTTCAGGACGGAGCGTCCTGGGGTCAGGGCATCTTCCGTCTTGCCGGGGCGTCTCTTAGGGGATTGCTCTGATTCGGGGGTGGCCCCCTGTCTTTGCAGCTTTCTGCTGCTCACCGTCTGTGTGGTTGGTCACCTTTTACACTGTGATTCAAGAAGGAAAGACAAAGCAGATATACAGGTGAGTGGATAATGAAATGAGCTGTACTAAGGCATCGAAAGTGTTGTCTTAAAATAGCCCTGGCTTTGGAAAGTGTGGGGTGAGCACAGACGCTGTGAGCATTGCAGAACCGGACTTGTCACGCGTTGGAAGATACTCAAAAATGAAGAAATCTGTCACCACTCAGCTCATGCCAACAAAAACTTTAGACCACATCAGCAGCGGGTGTATGAATTGGGGGGCAGCAATGTGATAAAAATAGAGAATTATTATACTTGGAGGTTTAGAAACTAGCCAAATCTTACAACCTGAGAATTACAGTGCTTGTTTTATGGAGACGAGACTTTTTTTTTTAAAAGAACAGTCATTTGCAATCTATAACAGGTGTAAGTGGAAAATTCTGAGTTTTTTGGGGCACATGTGGCTGTGCTAGCGTTCTGTCCCTTAGAGACATTAAAACCCTTAGACTGTGTGCCTCCATCTGTCTGTGTCTTTGCTGACAGTGCTGTGGGATCATCCCATCCCACTGAATCCTCATTTGGCCTTTGAATCTGCGGTCGCTCACGTTTGGAGAAATTGTGGATGTCAGTTCTAGGACGGGATGTCCACTTGGCTCCATTGTTAGGACATAAGTGATGGGAGAGTCAGACATAGACTTGATATTGAATGGAAGTCGAATTTCTAATGGGACTTGTTTGTCCCCTTGAATTTTTTTTTTTACTTTAATAATATAATACCACGTTGTTATGGCAAGTCACGGTATGAGTATGACGTTGGAGCCAGTTGCTATGAGGGCTGCCCTGTCTTGCCAGCCAAGGGGGCTCCCTGGTGACCCTGAGACAGATCAGAGAGGACACATCCCTTCTGTATAATTTACCTTTGTTGCCTTTCTCTCTCTTTCTACGTGCGCTCCAGTGTATATTTTGAAATGTTTTTTTAAATTTTATTATTTTGATTTTATGTTTAGATTTTCTTTGCATTTAAATACTCAGAATCCTTGCTTCTTCTGTGTCACACGTTTATATCAGATATCTTACAGTCTTTCTTTTGATCCGCTTGGCTATGTTTATTCTCCTCATTTTCATTCTTCAGTTCAGTCGCTCAGTCGTGTCCGACTCTTTGCGACCCCATGGACCGCAGCACGCCAGGCCTCCCTGTCCATCACCAACTCCCAGAGTTTTACTCAAACTCATGTCCATCGAGTCGGAGATGCCATCCAACCATCTCATCCTCTGTCGTCCCCTTCTCCTCCCACCTTCAGTCTTTCCCAGCATCAGAGTCTTTTGCAGTGAGTCAGCTGTTCGCATCAGGTGGCCAAAGGATTGGAGTTTCAGCTTCAACGTCAGTCCTTCCAGTGAACACTCAGGACTGATTTCCTTTAGGATGGAGGACTTAGGTATTTCATAGCAAGCTAGAGACTTTGTGACAACTGGCTGTCATAACTCCACCAGTCATGAAACTATGCAACTAACTTGTTTCTGATTGGCTCAAAGTCTTCTAAAATTCCAACTGTGATATTAATAACAGACCTCTACATAATTGCAGAGCCATTTATGCCTTTAAGCTTAATTTACTGGAAACTAGAAATCTATAAAGGCTGATAGACTGGAGAAGTCACAGTAGCATGAAAGACACTTGAGAAATGTAAGTTTTTCTTCATGGCAGAACAAATTTCAGAGATGCGTATACAATGGAGTTAAGTGTTCTTAAAGTGCGATGTAGCTTTGTGGTTCACCCTGTGTAATATGAGAGCGTGGTACACTCAACAGAATGGGAAAAGGGAAGTTGCTCAGTCATGCCCGACTCTTTGTGACCCCATGGACAGTAGCCTGCACCAAGTTCCTCCATCCATGGGATTTTCCAGGCAAGAATACTGGAGTGGGTTGCAGTTTCCTTCTCCAGGGAATCTTCCCGACCCAGGGACCGAAGCCAGGTCTCCCACATTGTAGGCAGACACTTTACCGTCTGAGTCACCGGAGAATTCCCTACACTCAACAGAAGTAGATCACATTTAAAATTTGGATCACATTGCTCGTACTTGTCCACATCTTGTTTTAGTAATTAGATATTTAATTAAATGAGCAAAGAAGCAAATTATTTAATTCTTGATGCTTTCTGCATAACCTCTGAGTAGTTCATAGATGACTTTGCACCAAAGTGACATTTGCTGCATATTATGAACATAGCACTGCACAGTTATTTCTTAGTTGAGAAGAGTCTGGATTTGAAATAACATTCCGACATTGAAGTCATCCCCAGACTGAGTCCCACAATTTGCTCTTAGCCCCAGGGAAAATCACTTTGGAACACAGTCAGCCTTCTCCTTGTGGGAATGGGAAAGATGTGTGCAGACTCGACCTGCCCACTTTTCCTCAAACCCTGAAACCTCAAATCCGGCCGCCAGCTAGTAGCTGTCTTCATTTTCCAGAACCGGAGCACGGCTGAATTACGAACCCGAGAAGGCGTGTTTTCACTCTCACAGCAGAGCTGGCTCAGAAGCTCGGGAATGTCCTGATGTTCCTGCTTAGATGCCTGTGGTTGGTAGAAGGGGCAGAGGGGTGAGAGGGAAGAAGGGACATTCCAGCCTGCAGAACTGCTAGTGTGGAACGGCAAGTCAGCAGGCAAGCATTGCTTGAGAGACGATTTTACCCTCCAGAGGAAAAGTAAATATCTCTTGAGACCTGGGTTCGATCTCTGGTTGGGAAGATCCCCTGGAGAAGGGAACGGCTACCCACTCCAGTGTTCTGGCCTGGAGAATCCCATGGACTAGTCCATGGGGTCGCAAAGAGTTGGACAGCACTGACAACTTTCAGAGTTTTCAGGCATGCCACAGAACAGCAGTCCCATGCATGATTCTGTAGCCCCAGGGACAATTATAATTTTGTTCAAAGGGCATGATATGTGTCTTGGTAGAGTTGAGACCCCCATGATGCTTTTTACGGTGGCTTGAAAAGTGAAACATTAAGTCACTCAGTCATGTCTGACTCTTTGCGACCCCATGGACGGTAGCCCACCAGGCTCCTCTGTCCGTGGGATTTCCCAGGCGAGAATACTGGAGTGGGTTGCCATGCCCTTGTCCAGGGAGTCTTCCCCACCCAGGGGTCGAACCTGGGCCTCCTGCCGCCTTGCGGGCAGACTCTTTACCACCTGAGCCGCCAGGGAAGCCAGCTGTGGCTGAGCGGAGCTCGTAGGTGACCTCGTAGCAAAGAAAGCCAGTGGCATTTGTAAACCAGCACGGTGTGGGGGAGTCTGGCCATCGCGCTCATAGTCAGCACCCCAGGAGAGTGATCAGAACCCGACGTCCGCCTGTGTCCTGAAAAGGTGCCGGCTCCTGAGAGGTAAACAGACGCACAGACAGCGTGCACAGCCAAACAGGCATCTCTGTAGACAGATCACGACGTTAGAAATTCTCAGGCATGACACCCCTCTCCCACACACGACTCAGTCACAGCGAACAGTACAACATTCATGGCTTCAAAACCACCTCAACTCTCAGCACTTAAAGATGACTCACAAATGCGCACGTGTGTGTGTGATGATTTCTCAGTTTCGTCCTAAACATTTGAAAGCCCCACTCAAAGAATGTGAACCGTTAGACATGGCGGATGTCTCATAAAAGATGCTCAAAGTACTCAAAATTATCTGCAGCCCCGTAAGAAAGATAACGGTATCTCTCAGTAAACAATGTTTAAGATACCACCTTTGAAAGATACTTTATGACCTGAGTGTTTCAGAGTTTGCACCTCCAGAAATGGCAACCCACTACAGTACTCTTGTCCGGAAAACGCCATGGACGGAGGAGCCTGGTAGGCTGCAGTCCCTGGGGTCTCGAAGAGTCAGACATGACTGAGCGACTTCACTTTCACTTTTCACTTTTCTGCATTGGTGAAGGAAATGGCAACCCACTCCAGTGTTCTTGCCTGGAGAATCCCAGGGACGGGGGAGCCTGGTGGGCTGCCGTCTATGGGGTCGCACAGCACAGTCGTGCTGGACACGACCGAGCAACTAATACACACGCATCCCCACTTTTTAAGATTTCTCTTCCTTTAGGTCACCACAGAGCACTGACTTAAATGTTCTTTAAATTTCTGCCTTAACAAACAGACGTTTTTCTTCGCCGTGTAATATCAGATGCCACAATAGCAGCTGCAAAACAAAGGAAGCAAAGCTCCACTTTGTGCCAGCTTGGAGAAGGAACACGGAGCCACATATGCTAATGGTGCTGAAGGGTGAACACATTTGGTACCCAGACGGGACACGGTAGGTCCACTTCCAGATGACGGATGATACACCCTGTGCGGTTGGGTACCTGCCTTGGTGCAGGAGCCCACCTCCTAGTGGTTGGCAGGCTCCCGATTCCCATAGGTTTGGTGTTGAAGGGTGAACACATTTGGTACCCAGACGGGACACGGTAGGTCCATTTCCAGATGACGGATGATACACCCTGTGCAGTTGGGTACCTGCCTTGGTGCAGGAGCCCACCTCCTAGTGGTTGGCAGGCTCCCGATTCCCATAGGTTTGGTGCTGAAGGGTGAACACATTTGGTACCCAGACGGGACACGGTAGGTCCATTTCCAGATGACGGATGATACACCCTGTGCGGTTGGGTACCTGCCTTGGTGGAGGAGCCCACCTCCTACTGGTTGGCAGGCTCCCGATTCCCATAGGTTGTTGGGCTGCAAGCTTCAGCGCCTTGCTGGGTGTGGGTTACAAGACACCTGCAGTTCCTTACCCTGTGGACCGCTCCACCGTGGCAGCCTGCCCCGTGAAAACCTGCAGCCCTGGAGCATGATACGGAGAGCATCCACTAGTGAGACGGACCTTCCGTGTGCTGTAGGCTCGTCACGGAACTCAGCTCCTAATACCCTTGACACATGTTGGTCTTCACAAGTGACTCTTTGTGAAGCCCACGACTGAAGCGACTTAGCAGCAGCAGCAGAACATGGCACCTTGATGAACCTCTTGGTGAAAGTGAAAGAGGAGAGTGAAGAAGTTGGCTTAAAACTCAGCATTCAGAAAGCTAAGATCATGGCATCTGGTCCCATCACTTCATGGCAAATAGACGGGGAAACAGTGGAAACAGTGACTGACTTTATTTTCTTGGGGTCCACAATCACTGCAGATGGTGACTGCAGCCATGAAATTAAAACACGCTTGTTCCTTGGAATAAAAGCAATGACCAACCTAGGCAGCATATTAAAAGCAGAGGCATTACTTTGTCAACAAAGGTCTGTCTAGTCAAGGCTATGGTTTTTCCATTAGTCATGTATGAATCTGAGAGTTGGACCATAAAGAAAGCTGAGCACTGAAGAATTCATGTTTTTGCACTGTGGTGTTGGAGAAGACATTTGAGAGTCCCTTGGACTGCAAGGAGATCCAACCAGTCCATCCTAAAGGAAATCAGTCCTGAATATTCATTGGAAGGGCTGATGTTGAAGCTGAAACTCCAATTCTTTGGCCACCTGATGCAAAGACCTGACTCACTTGAAAAGTCCCTGATGCTGGGAAAGATTGAAGACAGGAAGAGAAGGGGACGACAGAGGATGAGATGGCTGGATGGCATCACCGACTCGATGGATATGAGTTTGAGCAAACTCCAGGAGATGGTGATGGACAGGGAGGCCTGGCGTGCTGCAGTCCATGGGGTCGCAAAGCGTCAGACACGACTTGGCGACTGCACTGACAACATCAACTTTACATGTATTGTGTATGACTCTGATTTTTTTACTCTAGGTTAAAGTTAGCGTTTTGCTTCTTTTGTGCTGTTTAAAAGAAAATTTGTGTGTTTTTCCATCCATTGCACTTTTACTTTTGAAAATTAAATAACTGATGACTTTGGAGAAGATCCCATGTCTGGGGGGTGAGAGCCCCCAGGAAATAAATAATGCAATTGGATACGAGGAGGAGGATACACAAGCTGTGTCCATGAGGAGGCCTTTCTTTGCATGCCCTCCTTCCCCTGTGCCTTGCGCTCGGTAATTCCGTCAGAATTGGGTCATCTGAGATAGTCTCAGTCACCAGTTGCCTGGCCCTCTGGTTATTGCTTGGGCATCTGTGAACCTCCTTGCAGAGCGACGCTGTCTGTCATTTCTTGGTCCTTGTGCCAGATTCCTGGGCCCTCGGCCGGCTCTCTGCAAACAGTTGTCAATCAAAGCAGGCTTGGACCATGGGAACCCAGAAATAAAACTCAGTCCGATTCACTGGAGACTCCCTGGAAACCTGAGATAAAAAAACATGAAAACCGTAGCACAACCGCAGGCTGAAAGGGTGGCCCAGAAACGGCCTGCTCCACATTGCACAGAAGTTTATGGAAGACTCGCTTTTATTTTTAATTGACAGGTACACCCTGTTAAACATTTGTGTGCACCGGTTAATCTTTAACCAAGAAATTGTTTCTTGATTTTTTTTTTTCAAGAAGGCACATAATCGTATGCCTGAGAAACTCAAGCAGGCATAATATAATAAAGGAAAGAGGAAGTGGTAAGAACCATCTTTGACTTGTGTACTTTGTAAATGCAACAGAATTCCTATCACTATTTAATTGAATTAGCCTCCCATTGCCATATGGTGAAAATTACCTGACATCGGCATCATTCATGTTTAAGGTTTTGTCTTAATACCTTTATATATCTGTTTGACTTTCAGAGCCATGCAGGGACATGTTGCTGTTTTACTAATTAAAAAGGGATGGCCTGTCTTTTCAAATCTGTTGAGAAGAGAAAAGAAAAACTGTCAAATTAAAAATCCTTCCCAGTATAAAAGCAATGCTGCTTTTATTTTTCAAAGGAGAAAGAGACAGGATTGCCTCATGATTTCTGTCTTGAAAAGACGATCATATACTAGATCATAGAGGATGAATGGATGGATTATTTAGACATTATAGAAGGAAATCTTGAGGATACACAACAGACATGCCACCAGCAGCGACATTAAAACTGCATCAGTTGCCTCTTACTGAATTAAAAAAATGCATCAAGTGACCAAGACCAGTATGTCGTTAACACGTAATAAACTTGACTCACACATTTTACCAGCCTCCCAAGAGTGGCTTCATTTTATGCTGTCTATGTAGAGATCTGTAGGACTGGAGTAGTTTCCTTTATTTCTGTACATTTTATATTTGCAGGCAGATCCACACAATCGTCAGATTATCTCCTGTTTTCAAAAAGCTAAGTGAACCAGAGAGACAAATGTCATAGAGTATAATTTAGAACTTAAATTGCCTCAATTACTTCAGAGGAAATTTAGGGCACCAGTCCTCAATTTTCTTTGTAGAGACTAGATGTTGCTGCCTTTTAGTCGCTTTAATCATGTCCGACTCTTTGCGACCTCATGGCCTGTAGCCCACCAGGCTCCTCTGCCCATGGGATTGTCCAGGCAAGAATACAGGAGTGGGTTGCCATTTCCTTCTGCAGGGGATCTTCCCGACCCTGGGATCAAACGTGCGTCTCCTACACTGCAGGTGGATTCTTTACCAGCTGAGCCACCGGGGAAGCCCGAATTTTATTGATGCAGTTAACTACTAAATAATTAGAGGCGGTAACAGGGATGGACAGTGAACATAGTGACATATGAGAATGGATTCTGGCCAGTGTGTGTGTTTCCAGTGTTGTCACCTGTTCTGTCTGGAATGGCAGCCACCTGGAAGTAAGTTGGCATTATTTAGGATAAAACTTACAAAATCAGTTCCTCAGTTGCACTAGCCACACTTCAAAATGTCAGTCCCATCTGGGAAACTACAGCTGCTGAACAGGTCCACCACTAAAGAGCTTTCCATCTCACAACCCTGGGTTTCTTAAACTCAAATACCCTAAGTGTTAAAGGAACACTCCCTTTCTGCCCGTGAAGTCAGCCTCCTCCATCCAGAGTCCTTTTTATTTTTCTCTAGACTCAGGAACGTGAACTGGACTAAACGATAACTGTCGAAGTGTACCCGTCTACCAGCGGGGTAGATGATCTGTTTCCTGGCGTTCAGAGATGTGTTGAGATCCTCCCAGAGGCGGGGAAGCTGAAAATGAGAATGTCCGCATCGTCCTCTGCCTGCTGATTCCACTCTCAATTTCAGGACATTTGAAGTATTCTTTCCACGGTTTGGCAACGCATTTTACATAATGAGTATTCACATTTTCCCTGTGATTTCAGAGGTTGAGAAGGACGAAAGAGAGGCATGGATAAACAAATCTTGCTAGTTCCCAGAGGACACTGTGTCTGCAGTTACTTTGCTTGTTTTCACTCATTTATTCAGTTAGGTTTACTTGGCTTAGCTCACTCTGAAACAATTAGCGGTTAACTTAGAGAAATGTTCACAGGCTAGGGAAAATAGATACAATCAGAGTAACGGAAAGTGTAGGATAACAAACCCAAGCTTGAGCTGTGCTACAGGCGTGCTGAATTGCTTCACTTGCATCTGACTCTTTGTGACCCCATGGACTGTAGCCCGCCAGGCTTCTGTGTCCCTGGGATTCTCCAGGCGAGAATACTGGAGTGGGTTGCCATGCCCTCCCTCCAGGGGATCTTCCCAACCCGGGGATTGAACCCACATCTCCTGTGCCTCCTGCATTGAAGGTGGGTTCTTTGACTGCTGAGGCACCGAGAAGCCTGAGCTAAAAGCTTGTTGTCTCACGGAAACCACATTGTTGAATCCTGTCTCTAAAGGCTGAAACCCGGGATGACCTCACCCCCTCCCCCAAAGTACGGAGAGCTGGCATAAGCTTCAAGCAATTTTCTGTGAATATAAGAATCGACCCACCTGGTTTTGGTGAAACTCTGGCCACAGCAAGCGTGATGTTTTCAGTGCTAAGAAAATGGTTTGGCATCTTTTATGTTATCAATTAAGGGCCAATCTGTATGATTTAACCTGGACACTGAGAGCCAAGTTGGCACGTCCTGAAGGAACTGAAGTTATGAAAATGTAGAACATGATTTGTTTGTTTTTTAAATCTTTTATTTTGTACTGGCATAGAGTTGATTCATAATGTTGTGATGGTTTCAGGTGAAGAGCAGAGGCACTCAGCCATACATGTACATGTATCCATTCTCCCCCAAACGCCCCTCACATCCAACCTGCACAGAATATAGACCAGAGTTCCCTGGGCTGGCCAGCAGGTCCTTGCTGGTTCTCCATGTTAAACACAGCAGCGTGTCCATGTCCATCCCAGACTCCCTGACTGTCCCTTCCCCCATCCTTCCCCCTGGTGACCATCAGGTTATTACAGAGTATTGAGCAGAGTTCCCTGAGCTGTCCAGCAGGTCCTTGCTGGTTCTCCATGTTAAATACAGCCGTGTGTCCATGTCCATCCCAGACTCCCTGACTGTCCCTTCCCCCATCCTTCCCCCTGGTGACCATCAGGTTATTACAGAGTATTGAGCAGAGTTCCCTGTGCTGGCCAGCAGGTCCTTGCTGGTTCTCCATGTTAAACACAGCAGCGTGTCCATGTCCATCCCAGACTCCCTGACCGTCCCTTCCCCCATCCTTCCCCCTGGGAACCATAAGGTTATCACAGAGTATTGAGCAGAGTTCCCTGAGCTGTCCAGCAGGTCCTTGCTGGTTCTCCATGTTAAACACAGCAGCGTGTCCATGTCCATCCCAGACTCCCTGACTGTCCCTTCCCCCATCCTTCCCCCTGGGAACCATAAGGTTATCACAGAGTATTGAGCAGAGTTCCCCGTGCTGGCCAGCAGGTCCTTGCTGGTTCTCCACGTGAAATACAGCAGCGTGTCCATGTCCATCCCACGCTCCCTGACTGTCCCTTCCCGCATCCTTCTACCCCAGCATTCGTGTGTTCAATCTCTTAAGTCTCTGAGTCTGTTTCTGAAAACAAAACTTTAAATATATACCTCCTCATTGGCAGCCCAGTATAGAATCTGAACGGTCACCTTCAGATGGTGTTCATATGCGTGCGCTTAGTCGCTCAGTTGTGTCCGACTCTTGGCGACCCCATGGACTATAGCCCGCCAGTCTCCTCTGTCCATGAGGATTCTCCAGGCAAGAGTACTGGAGTGGGTTGCCATGCCCTTCTCCAGGGGATCTTCCCGACCCAGGAATTGAGCTGGGGTCTCCTGCAGTGCAGGTGGATTCTTTACCAGCTGAGCCACCAGGCACGCCCTTGTTCATGTGGGAGAAAATGTCATTTGTCATTGAATAATTTATAGTTTATCTCCCGGTTACCCAAATGCATATTATCAATCAAGGTATACTTTCTCCCAAAGACATATGAGTACGTATGTAAATATTTGCTGCGTTCCTATGTGTAAGAAGTGTTGGAACTTCCATGATGTTCTAAAGGGGAAGACTGTGTGCTTCCAATGCAGGGAACCTGATTTCAGTCCTTGGTCATGGAACTAGATCCCATATGCCCCACATGCAGCCAAAAAAAAAAGAAACAAAAACATAATGTAGAACAACACAAAAAATAAAGATTAAAAAAATACACATAATTAACGGAACTTGCTGTCCCTAATAGGATTCTGAAACCGCTGAAATTGAAGGTGACTTCGGGCTTCCCTGCTTGCTCAGAGGTTAAAGCGTCTGCCTGGAATGCAGGAGACCCGTGTTCGATCCCTGAGTTGGGAAGATCCCCTGGAGAAGGAAATGGCAACCCACTCCAGTACTCTTGCCTGGAGAATCCCACGGAGGGAGGAGCCTGGTAGGCTACAGTCCATGGGGTCGCAAAGAGTCGGACACCACTGAGCTACTTCACCTCACTTCACTTTACTTTCATGGCCATGGATCAGAGTAACGTCAGCCACCCACCTGGGCTTGTCACGTACCCTTGACCTTGTTAGCACAGGGTCATAACTGACCTACCTTACCAGCAGCAGAAGGAGGTTTGCCCTCCTACCGTTATTGCAATTCTGTGTCTAACTTACCTCTTAGGGCAATTTACATGCCAGTCAGGGTTGTCTCTTTCAAACCAAGCACTCGCTTTGATAATTTGGGTCAAATTCTATTTTTCAATAACTCAGTAATTACCTTCTTCTCTGTTGTAAGTGAACTTCCCTTCTGGCTCAGCTGGTAAAGAATCCGCCTGCAATGCCAGATACCTGGGTTTGATCCCTGATTTGGGAAGATCCCCAGGAGAAGGGGAAGGCTTACCCACTCCAATATTCTGTCCTGGAGAATTCCATGGACTGTATAGTCCATGGGGTGGCAAAGAGTCAGACAGGACTGAGCGACTTGCCCTTCACTTCACTCTTGTAAGTAGGCAGTGAAGCGTAGATGCTAAACTCTGGAACTGATAGGTTGTAGACAACTTACACAAAACCCTCCACTTCCTTTCTAGAGATTCTCGAGGCTAGTGCAGGAGGAAACTGCCTTGGGAGGGAATTAAGAACAGAAACTCATTTGCTGTTTTGCAAAGTCTGAAGTGACCAGGTGGTGCTAGTGGTAAAGAACCCACCTGCCAATGCAGGAGATTCTAGGATTCGATCCTAGAAGAGGATCCAAGAGACGAGGATTCGATCCCTGTGTCGAGTAGTTGCCGTGAAGGACACAGTGGCAACCCATTCCAGTGTTCTTGCCTGGAGAATCACATGGACAGAGGAGCCTGGCAGGCTGCAGTCCACGGGGTCGCAGAGAGTCGGACACGGCTGAGGTGCCTTAGCATGAAAAGTGACAAGAGGCCCAAGAAATTAAATTTCTGTCAAGATATGACTTTTTCTTCCTCACAAGATTATTTCTGAGTTCAGATTGCAAAACCGCATGATTGAAAACTTGAAGCACATTGCGTTTCTAACCACATAAATTAAAACTAAGAATTCCTTAAGAAAGGGAAGCATTGCTTTCCATATAGGTATTGGCAGATTGGCCGGTAAATTTAATAAAAAGCCATTTATCATGTTAACATTTGGGAATGCTGCTTTAAAGAGCATCCAAGATAAAACTCCTGACTCAGAGGCACGCGGTGTATTGGAATTATAAAATGTCACTTCTCGGATCAAGAATGTGAATTGTAAGTAAATGTGATTTTTCAAGCGAAAGGGATATTTTCCAACAGGCTGTGATATTTTAAAATTGTGGTGGAATCCAATTAAAGTGAAAGTATGAAAGTGAAAGTGTTATATGCTCAACTCTTTGCGACCCCATGGACTGTAGCCCACCAGGCTCCTCTGTCCTCGGGATTCTCCAGGCGAGAATACTGGAGTGGGTTGCCATTTCCTCCTCCAGGGGATCTTCCTGACTAAGGGATCAAACCCAGGTTTCCTGCATTGCAGGCAGATTTTTTACTGTCTGAGCCACTTTGGCAGCCCTTAATCCAACTACAGTATCCTTTTTTCTACTTAGAAATACCTGGGTTTGAAGGCAGATTCTCCAGTTTTTTGACTCTAGTTTATTCATCGATGTTGGAAATCTAGTTGATCTTCGTCTCTTGAAAAACTAAACTCATGTAATGTTTTGAAGACAGTAGGCCAAACCAGGAACTTTATAAATGTAATTACATAGCCATAATTTTTTTCAAAAATAATAAAAATTAAAACAAGTTTTCCTAGCCTGTAAAGGGCAGTGTGAGTTAATCATAAGCAATTTTATATGTATAAATAACCCATTTTGTCTTGCAGAATAAACAACTCTCAGTACAGTTCCAGTCAGAATACTTTCATAGGCTCTTTAATTTATTATGTTTTATATGAGCTCTTTCAGTATGGATCGCGCCAGATCACATTAATCATATGAGCTGAAATAATGTTCATTTCCAATTTGTTCCATGTGAAGAACTGGTGTTTATTTCTACTTTGACACTGATTGCTTCATGTCTTGGAGGAAATAAAGTTTGGCCTTAGTTTTGTCTGGAAAGTGAGCTGTTTGAGCTAAAAGATGTCTAAAGGTGCTTTGACTCTTAAAAACTCTGTAATTCTAAATGCTATATGGAAATCAGTGCTTAAAACAACTGCTGCTAAGACTTAATAAAATCAACAATAATCTCCGCATTTATTACGTGCACAACTGCACTGAAGTAACCCTTTCAGAGAACAGCAGAAATAAATGTGCCCAGAAAGAAGTGGATAATAAAGTTGCTGTTGCTGTTATAGACTCACAGAGGCAGTGATGCTGAGGCTGAAGAAAGGGCATTTGTTGTTGTTCTGTCTCTGAGTCACGTCTGACCCTCTGTTGAGCCCACGGACTGTGGCACGCCAGGCTTCTCTGTCCACCACCATCTCCCGAAGTTTGCTCAAACTCATGGCCATTGACTTGTTGATGCCATCCAACCACCTCTTCCTCTGTCGTCTGTTTCTCCTCCTGCCCTCAAATCTTTCCCAGCATCAGGGTCTTTTCCAGTGAGTCAGCTCTTCGCATCATGTGGCCAAAGCATTGCAGTTTCAGCTTCATCATCAGTCCTTCCAATGAATATTCAGGACTGATCTTCTTTAGGATGGATGGGTTGGATCTCCTTGCAGTCCAAGGGACTGTCAAGAGTCTTCTCCAACACCACAGTTCAGAAGCATCCATTCTTTGGCACTTTAGCTTTCTTTAGAAAGGAGAGGTGGCTTCAAAATTAGGGAGATTCACTTTTTAAAAAAAATGTTTATTTATATCAAAACTGTTGGTAGATGCTTCCATAACTAGTTCTGGCATTTTATAATTTTATTTTATTTTTTTTATTATTGGCGGCGTGCAGGCTCTTTAGTTACGGAGAGTGGGGGCTGCTCTCCAGTTACAGTGCACAGACTTCTCCTTGCGGGGACTTCTCTTGTGGTGGGGTACGGGCTCTAGACAAGCGAGCTTCCGTAGTTGGGGTGCGTAGGCTCAGCTGCCCTGTGTCGCGTGAAGTCTTCCCAGACTGTGGATTGAACCCGGCATCTCCTGCACTGGAAGGCAGATTCTCAACCAGTGGACCAACCAGGGAAGCTGGAGATTCACTCTCGATTGTTTTTTTTGGGGGAAGAGGCAGGAAACGGGGACCGCGTGGTGAGCAGCTTTGCACGTGGAGCTCCAGCTTCAGTCCACCTTGGTCCCTTGATGAGAACCGTGTCGTGGTTATCATGAGGCGGTGAGAGGCGGAGAGCCCTGTGCTTCGGGAATAGACGTCAGTAGACCTGCTGAGATCGAACTGGGGCAGAGAAGGACTGAGCTGACTGCAGTGGAGATACTGAAAGTGGGCAGATCTGATCCAAGGGAAGCAAGTCCAGGCTCCCTCTTGTTTCACTCCTCCCACGACCCCACCCTCGTTTTCTGCCCTGACTTCCCACCACCACCACCCCCACCCCCCACTTCTTCCTCTGGTTCTGCCATCTCAATTTTGTTTTCAGGATGTACTTCCTTGCAAAGTTGTAAAAAGAATGCTTTCATCAGAGTGGCATTCTCAACTATATTTTTACTCTTAAGACTGTGGAAAATATTCCATGTTGTTCTCCCCCTCCCAGGAGTGGAAGCTTCCTCCCAAGTCTTCATCATCCCCAGTAGCACATACACCATGACTGAACACCCACACCTCTCTAACTCTGTCATTCCAAAGCTCTCTGACCTGCTCATCCTTGTAACCTAGACACTACTAGACTAGGTCTTCCAAGTGAGGTGAAGTAAAGTGAAAGCCACTCAGTTCTCTCCAGCTCTTTGTGACCCCCATGGACTATACAGACCCTGCTTACTTAACTTATATGCAGAGTACATCATGAGAAACGCTGGGCTGGATGAAGCACGAGCTGGAATCAAGATTGCCGGGAGAAACATCAATAACTTCAGATGTGCAGGTGACAGAAAGTGAAGAACTTGAAAGTGAAGAACTAAAGAGCCTCTTGAAAGTGAAAGAGGAGAGTGAAAAAGTTGGTTGAAAGCTCAACATTCAGAAAACTAAGATCATGGCATGCAGTCCCATCACTTCATGCCAAATAGATGGGGAACAGTGGAAACAGTGACAGACTTTATTTTGGGAGGCTCCAAAATCACTGCAGATGGTGATTGCAGCCATGAAATTGAAAGACGCTTACTCTTTGGAAGGAAAGTTATGACCAACCTAGACAGCATATTAAAAAGCAGAGACATTACTTTGTCAACAAAGGTCTGTCTAGTCAAGTATACTGGAAAAACTCCAGTAGTCGTGTATGCATGTGACATTTGGGCTATAAAGAAAGCTGAGTGCTGAACAATTGACAGTTTTGAACTGTGGTGTTGGAGAAGACTCTTAACAGTCCCTTGGACTACAAGGAGATCCAACCAGTCCATCCTAAAGGAAATCAGTCCTGGGTGTTCATTGGAAGGACTGATGCTGAAGCTGAAACTCCAATACTTTGGGCACCTGATGGAGTGGCAGCGGGGGAGAGAGGACCCAGCTGGACAGCTTTGCAAAGTGTGGTCTCACAGAGAGAGAGAAAGCTGGGAAAACTGGAGAAGAACAGAAATCAGGAGGTGTAGTCTGTGGTTTCAAATGCTGCAAAACTGATCAGGTTAAAGACAGTTAAAAAAAAAAAAGTCAAGTTTATCTAGTGAAGCAAACTCCAAATACAGTTTCAGTTCTATACTAGAGGCAGAATCTGTATTGTAAGGAGCTAGAAGTATTACCAAGGGCTTCCCCGGTGACTTGAGAGGGAAAGAACCCACCTGCGATGCAGGAGACTCGAGTTCGGTCCCTGGGTGGGGAAGATCCCCTGGAGAAGGAAATGGCAACCCACTCTAGGATTCTTGCCTGGAGAATCCCATGGACAGAGGAGCCTGGAAGACTACAGTCCATGTGGTGACAAAAGAGTCGTATATGACTTAGCAACTAAACAGCAATAACAACAAAAGTATTGGAGAGGAAAAAGAATGTTAGAATACTATTTGACATTATATTTTTCCTTGATGAAAAGAAGAGCGAGTGTACTAAGTTAGGGGAAAATGAAACTGGTTGCAGGGGGGAGGGTTCTCTGAATGTGGAAAAATTGAGCGTATCTTTAAATTTGGAGGTAAGTGTACCACAGAAGAGCAGAATGTGCAGACAAAGAAGGGAAGTCAGGTTGTCAGTGGGGCAAAATTCCAGAGACGATTGAAGGACTAGTGGAGGATGGCAGAGATGGACGTTTGGTATTGATGTAGAGAAGGGCTGTGGGTTCAGCTCAGATGTGAAGGAACGGGGTAGCGATACAGGGAACAGTCGAGATGGAAGGGGTCACAGCAGATGACCTTGTGCTCGATGATAATTACAGTGTTAAAGCACAGATTTCACATTGCAAAAAATCTGTTTCTTACGAGTGAAGAACCTGTGTGAAAAAGAATAGTTCCAGGCATAAAAGTCAGTCCAGAAGGAAATCAACCTTGAATATTGGTTGGAAGGACTGATGCTGAAGCTGAAGCTCCAATCCTTTGGCCTCCTGATGTGAGGAGCTGACTCCCTGGAAAAGATCCTGATGCTGGGCAAGATTGAGGGCAGGAGGAGAAGGGGACGACAGAGGATGAGATGGTTGGATGGCATCTCCGACTCAATGGATGTTAGTGTGAGCAATCTCCGGGAGTTGATGAAGGACAGAGGAGCCTGGTGTGCTGCAGTCCATGGGGTCGCGAATAGCTGGACATGACTTAGTGACTGAACAGCAACAGGCATAAAAATGGAGTTAGTTTTGTAGGCAAAGCTGAACATCCATGATTACTATTGCATATTCATTTATTCAGTGATATAAACATTGATGCCATGAAATAAAACATAAAATGACAGTACTCAGTTTAGTAATACAAGGAGATGCTGGTAAATATTAGCTTACTTCAGAGCACGTTATTAATATATCCCACTTGATTTGACAAGAGCAAGCAAGAAGAGTGGGGAAATTGACACAATATCTGTGATAAAGAGATGTTCAAACACTGTTGCTCTTTTTTTTTTGAGAATGCAGCAGTAGAGTGATTTTGCTTTCATGTAAAAAGTGTGTTATGTTCTTAGGCATTCAGTGAATTGACAGAAACACATTTTGATCCAATATCACTCATTTAAAAGAATAACCACAAGTTAGGACAGTAATGAGATTCATTTCCTCATGAGAAAGGAAAGCAATAATGTCCTACGACATGTGAACCATATGGAAAAAGCAGTTAATAACAGCACAGCCTACTGCACTGTCAGAAAAGGGCTGTGTGTACCGGCATTCTGAAAAGGAATGCATCAGAGTGTTGTTTACAGTGTGAAAAGCACAATTTGACAGCATTTTAACACAAGTTAGTGAAACAGGTTTCTCTGAGAGATCACAGAACAATAAATAGGGGCCTTACTGCTATAGAGGAAGAAGCTACCTATTTCATCTGGAAAAAAAAAATCTTTAAAACACCTTGGGTTAATTTTATTCATCTAAAATATTCCCTTTAGAGTAGTGTTAGTCCCTTCATCATGTCCAACACCTTGTGACCCTGTGAACTGTAGCCCACCAGGCCCCTCTGTCCATGGGGATTCTCCAGGCAAGAATACTGGAGTGGCTTGCTATAGCCTCCTCCAGGGGATCTTCTCACCCCAGGGACTGAACCTGTGTCTCCTGCATTGCAGGTGGATTCTTTACCAATCTGAGCCATTAACCACATTTCTAAAAGTATCTTTGTGGAATTATGTTACAACTTGAAGCATTAGACCTGTTTATGGTTTTGTCCATAAACAGATACACAGTTTACTTTTCCAAATTATCAACTCAGAGAATCCTCAAAATTTAAAAATCCACACGAAATATGTTATGATCCCGTATCTGCATTTTATAGATTAAGAAACTGAGGCTCGTGTCAAAGAAAGGGACTTAACCCATGTGGTAATTCAACAAATGAAAAGACACCACTTTCCATAATTCTGTCTCTAGTTTTGAATTATATTCGCTTCCTGGTGTTTATCATATCACTTCCGTCAAGCACGGGAGTGCATCCATTCATTCTTTTGTATTATAATCCTATTTATTTGTGTTCGGTTTCGCTCTGCCTGGTCTTTGCTGGTGCACGGGCTTTTCTCTCGTTGCAGAGGGGAGGGACTACTCTCTAGGTGCCGTGTGCAGGCGTCTCATGGCATCTCTTGTTGCGTAGCGTGAGTTCTAGGGGTGCATGGGCATCAGTAGTTGTGGTGGGTGGGCTTAGCTGCTCCATGTGGAACCTTCCAGGCCAGGGATTGAACCTGTGTCACCTGAGTTGGCAGTGGTATCTTTACTGAGCCACCAGGAAAGCCCCATTCATTCGTTCATTCTTTAATCCACTGAGGCATTGTTTTTATATTTCCTTCTGTTTAGGCATGATTTTAGGTTCACGCTGTATCACGGGAGTTGGTGATGGACAGGGAGGCCTGGTGTCCTGCGGTTCATGAGGTTGCAAAGAGTCGTTTGAGCACTACCTTGAATATTTCAAATCAGTTTATGATTCCCTTGTTAACAACTGCCTCATTAAATTTTGTAGAAACAGTCACCAAAACTTCTGAGAACCTAACTTGTGCCTTTTAATCGTGTTCTTTCAAGTATGCAGTTAAATATTATGTCTCAGTTTTACATATCACAAGACCGAGTCTCAAAGAAGGTAAGTTATTTACCAAAGTTTCTAGTCCAGAAAAGATGAAACTAAGATGAAAAATCAAGACTGTCTGATTTCATAGCCAGTCTTCTTTCTGCTGTGCTCTTGAGATGATTAAATTTTAACTATCCTGAAAGATGAAAGCGTATGAGATTAGAACCGTTCAGCCGCAAATAAAGTGAAGGCAGTCATTAACTCCAGGCTTTATTAAGATAAACATGCAGGGCAAGTGCCATAAAAAAAAAAGCTACTGAAATTATCAATAAAATGCCATGAGTGATCAAGTAGGCAAGAAAAAGAGGAGAAAAAGGCAGAAAGAAATTGCACGCAATAGTATGGTTTTAGACTTCTGCATACAGTAGGGGAAGAAGAAAAAAAATGAAAGTGCAAGTTGCTCAGCCGTGTCTGACTCTTCGATCTCATGGATAGTCCATGGGATTCTCCAGGCCAGAATACTGGAGTCGGTAGCCTTGCCCTTCTCCAGGGGATCTTCCCAAACCAGGGTCGAACCCAGGTCTTCCGCGTTGCAGGCAGATTCTTTACCAGCTGAGCCACAAGGGAAATTGAGAGAGATGAGTTGACGTATATGCACTACGTGTGTGAAATGCATAGCTAGTGAGGAGTTGCTGTATATATACTGCAGGGAGCTCAGCTGGTGCTGAGATGACCTAGACGGCTGGGATGGGGGGCTGGGAGGGAGGCTTTAGACGGAGGGGTCTATGTATACATACAACTGACATACTTCATTTTACAGCAGAAACGGACACAACAGTGTAAAGCATAAAAATTTAAAAAAAAAAAAAAACAGCATCCAGAGGGATTGATTTAGAAAAAAAAAAAAAAAAACATGGGTATAGGCCCAGGAGGTCAATTATCAGAATAAATTGTACACATCTATAGAAAGGATTGAATGCATTGGCACTAGTAATTGTGCAAGTAGACGTGTTATTTTTCATTATTTATATTTATTTAAAATATAGTTGACTATTTTAACTCAAATAAGAATGTACCGTGAGGTTTTTAACCTCTGTAACGGTAATATGCATGACGACAGTGTCAGTTGTAGGACAGGAAATGGAAGTAACCTGTTTTAAAGTTCCTTACACTAACTGTGGGCTCCCCTGGGGGCTCAGCTGGTGAAGAATCGACCTGCAATGCAGGACACTTAAGTTCGATCCCTGGATTGGGAAGGTTCCCCTGGAGAAGGGAAAGGCTACCCACTCCAGTATTCTGGCCTTGAGAATTCCATGGAGTGTATGGTCCATGCGGTCACAAAGAGTCGGACACAACTGAGCGACTCTCTCTCACTAACTGCGTTGGTATCATGTCACTAACAGTGGTCTGTAATAAGTTGATGATGCACCAGGTGAATCCTACAACAACCACTAAAATGCAAAAAGGAGGTAAATGGAATCATAAAAAAGAACTGAGACAAAATAAAGGGGTTAAAGAGGGAAAGGGAACAAGGAATAGATGGATCAGTGGATGACAAGGAGCAAGATGGTAGCCTTATATTCTCAACATAACAGTCATCACGTTAAATAGAAGTCATTGCTTGGTTGAAGATACTTGTCGACATCCTTTGAACACCGTAACTAGGATGAGTGAATTTTTTTATCATGTATAGTGCATGACCCAATTTAAAAAAAGATACCACAAGAGAAAGAAGTTACACCTTGAGAGAAGATATTGGCAACACACATTGTCTGCAAAAGATTATTCTTCAAAATGGATAGGTGACTTTTAGAAGTCAGTAAGGCCAATTCAAAACAAAGGGAAAATGGAAAAGATTATGGAGAAGGCATTTCATAGAAGAAGAAACACGAGTGGCTAATCCATACCAGAAGAGATGTCCCTTCTCATGATTAATGGGAGAAATGCAAGTTAAAACGATAATGAGATGCCATTTTGTATGCATCTGACTGGCCAAAATCTATGACGAGTATGAGAAAAGATATAGAATGGTAAGACGCTGTGGTTGGGGTGGGGGTGCCAGTGTGAATAAAGCAGTAGTAGCACTTGATAAAGAATGCTTAGCTAGGTAGTAAATTTAAACATGCAAGAAATTTCACTCTTCTCCTTAGAATCCGTGAAGGGGAAGGCCCCAGTGGACTGGGGAAGACCTTACATTGCCCCCAGATAATGTGGCCTGAAGCCGGGTTGGAGCAGGTGTCAGAAGAGAGGAGATGAGGTCTGAACTGTATTTTTTTTTTGAGTAATGTGGGGTGAGGGATAGGAGTGTGTTAGCTGGAATAAATCACATCTCTCTGAGGCTTTGCTGAGGGTGTTGACCGTTATCGGGACAACCACAAGGAACCTGATGTCCCTGCCCATATGGGGGTGGGGCAGGGGAGGTTCTGGTCCATGTGCTGCTGGAAACAAGAAAATACATCTTGGAAGTGTGTCGGGGGAAAAGATGTTGAGATGAAGCTTAGAAAACCCCGTGAAAAAGTTGTGCAAGTTGTTAGCCGCTCAGTCGTGTCTGACTCTTTGCCACTCCGTGGACTGTAGCCAGCCAGGCTCCTCTGTCCATGGGATTCTCCAGGCAAGAAGACTGGAGTGGGCTGTCATTCCCTGCTCCAAGGGATCTTCCCCACCCAGGGATTCAGCCACATTGCAGAGAGATTCTTCACTGTCTGAGCTACCAGGGAAGCCCCCATAACGTCATATAAAATAATGCTACATGTTTTGGCCACGTGATGCAAGGAACTGACTCACTGGAAAAGACCCCGATGCTGGAAAAGATTGAAGGTGGGAGGAGACGGGGACGACAGAGGATGAGATGGCTGGATGGCATCACCGACTCCATGGACATGAGTTTGAGCAAGCTCCGGGAGTTGGTGATGGGCAGGGAGGCCTGCCGTGCTGCAGTCTATGGGGTCACAGAGTTGGACACGATTGAGCGACTGAACTGAACTGAGCACGTTTTCATGAAAGTGAAGATGGCCAACCAGCTGGGTAAAGCGGCTTTCTTGGTGAGTTACTTAATGTTTATGCCTCTGTAGGGACACCCATATTGAAATCATGGCCTGAAGATGTTTACACAGCATAGGAACATGAGACCATAGGAACAAAAGCAGATGAACATTGGAAATCTTGTGAAATCTCTTTGTGAGTGAAAGAAATGATCTCGGAACATCACTCTCAGGAGGCAAAGGGGTGCATGAACTGTGGAGCCCAACAGCAAACTCCTGTGTGCAGAAGCCTTGCAGCAGGTGACTTTAGGTGTCATATCGCAACCCGAAATTTAATGACAGCACATTTCAGCGTTTGCTACCCGAGCAGTGACGGTTGAACTCTTTATGAGGAAAGTGAAGTGAAAGTGCAAGCCGCTCCGTCGTATCCGACTCTTGGCAACCCCACGGACTACACGGGCATTCCTAATGTGGGTAGGTCC
The DNA here is from genome assembly GCF_023699985.2 of Odocoileus virginianus. Classification (NCBI taxonomy): domain Eukaryota; kingdom Metazoa; phylum Chordata; class Mammalia; order Artiodactyla; family Cervidae; genus Odocoileus; species Odocoileus virginianus. The sequence continues at coordinate 1,958,809 of NC_069709.1, read as the reverse complement.
TTAACCCGCCCCATTCCTAATCTCTGTCAGGGGAGTAAGAATTAGAAGCAGTAGGAAGGTTTGCCCTCTCTCCAAACCTTCCCTTCGGATGCCATGAATACCAAGCGCTAATCAGTCTGGTATCTTCAGGCAAGGTTTCCAGAATGCCCTCTAGCTGCGTGATGACTAGGAAAAAAAAAAATGTCTTGTGAGAATTTACACACACAGTTGAGTGTTTGCCTTCCAAGTGGTCTCTTGAGAGCCTACACCTGTATTCCAAAAGTGTTATTGTGACCCTAGACAGTGTTCAAACATTTTCTGTTTGTTTTTTTTTTAATCAGTGTCAGAACCCAGCTCATGGGTCCTGTGAAGGAAGGTAACTGAGAGGCGTTGGAAAAAAAATAGGTCCCAGAGGCTGTTGAAATACTTTCACGATAGAATACCTCAGATGAAGTAAATATTATTTCCTATTTTCTGCGAATGAGGAAATGAGTCCTGGGACTTGAGATTGTCAAGAACGTCAAACTGTAGTATTTCGTAGCTTTGCCTTTTCTCAAAGTAAAATCAAATAAAATCGCTTGTTTCATTCACCTGTGTGTCTCAGTGCTCAATTAGCTTTTGTTTTTTTTTTTAATTTTATTGACATTTATTTGATTTACAAGGCTGTGTTGAATCTTAGTGTAGGGCAGAGTGACTCGGTTATGAATCTGTGTATTCTTTTTCATCTTCTTTGCCAGCGTGGCTTATCGCAGAACACTGAATCTACTTCCTTGTGCTGTACCGTAGGACTTCCTTGTTTATCTTTATCCCGATATAAAAGTTTGCCTCTGCTAATCCTAAACTCCCATTCCTTCCCCCCTTTCATCTCCACCTTCCAACTATAAGTCTGTCCCCTGTATCTGTGAGTCTGGTTTTGTTTTGGAGGTATGTTGATTGGCACTGCATTTTAGACTCCACTTACAAGTGACAGCGTATGGTATTTGTCTTTTTCTTTCTGACTTACTTTGCTCAGGACAGTCATCTCTAGGTGCTTCCATGTTGCTTCCAGTGGCGTCATTCCATCCGTTTTGAGTGACGCATGAGCTGTTTAGCTCTTCTGTAGTTCCAAGCTTGCCTCAAAAGAATTAAGGCTTCCACAGTTGTGATGGTTAAAAAGCCTGTGCCAGATACATTTCAGTAATATTTAACACAATCAGGTAAGGCTGATTCAGAAATTAATTGCACTCACTAATAATGAGAAATCAGTGAGGATAAAGTCAGGAAAACTCTTATAGATGATTCCAGAGGGAATATTTATTGTTGAAGTGTTCACTGTTCAGTCATGTCCGAGTCTTTTGTGACCCCATGGACTGCAGACCATCAGGTTCTTCTGTCCATGGGATTCTCCAGGCAAGAATACTGGAGTGGGGTACCAAGACTCCAGGGGGTCTTCCTAAGTCTGGGATTGAACCTGGGTCTCCCACGTGGCAAAGAGATTCTTTACCATCTGAGCCACCAGGGAAGCCCTATTTATTTTTTGTTATCTGAAATATTCTCCATTACCTTTAACGTCTTAATATTGTAAAGAAATCCCTGTGAAGTTTTATGGGAAGGTCAGGTGGCTGGATTTTAAAATGACTGGGAAATGCACACCGGATCGTCTGCTTTTGGTTTGGTGGAAAGTGTCTTTTTGAAGGACACTAGCTATTCAAAGGCCTCCCGGCATGTGGCATGATGTTGTCTTGGCAAGGATGCTAACCAAGGCAAGGATGGTGCCCTGGGTTCTCAAGTGGTCAGGCTCAGTTGGACATGATTAAGTCTTCTGGAAACGCAGCATAGTAGGAAGGAGCTCTTGCTAGGACCCTGAGATTTCCTCTTTCAGGATCTTGGTACTGCCGCACTTAGCTTGGCTTTGCCTGTGCTAGGAGAAACGACCTAGTTAATGATACAATAAATAAATGGTGTTCTTATGGAATGAAAATGATACCCACCGTGTGATGTGATGGTGGCCAGTTGCCATAGAAACCCGAATGTGCCCTGAGTACTAGATGTCCCTTCTCTGAACATGGGCTTCCACCAGCATTTTACTAAAGCCGTTTCTGGCTGTCTCTCTGGTTATAGTGTCTTTGATCTTCAAAGACGTTGAGGGCATCTTTCAGGCCGGTCTCTCAGATCCTCAGTGATCAAGCTGGAAGTTTTGCTGGATCTTGGGCAAAGCAGTTGGAGTTTTCCCCACACATTCAGTTCAGCTCAGTCGCTCAGTTGTGTCCAACTCTTGGCGACCGCATGGACTGCAGCACGCCAGGCCTCCCTGTCCATCACCAACTCCCGGAGCTTGCTCAAACTCATGTCCATTGAGTCAGTGATGCCATCCAACCATCTCATCCTCTGTCGCCCCCTCCTCCTCCCACCCTCAATCTTTCCCAGCAACAGGGTCTTTTCCAATGAGTCAGCTCTATGCATCAGGTGGCCAAAGTCCTGGAGCCTCAGCTTCAGGATCAGTCCTTCCAATGAACACTCAGGACTGATCTTCTTTAGGATGGACTGGTTGGATCTCTTTGCAGTCCAAGGGACTCTCAAGAGTCTTCTCCAATACAGTTCAAAAGCATTAATTCTTCAGCACTCAGCTTTCTTTATAGTCCAAATCTCACATTCATATGTGACCACTGGAAAAACCATAGCCTTGACTAGATGGATCTTTGTCAACAAAGTGATGTCTCTGCATTTCAATATGCTGTCTAGTTGGTCATAACTTTTCTTCCAAGGAGCAAGCGTGTTTTAATTTCATGTCTGCAGTCACCATCTGCTGTGATTTTGGAGCCCAAAAAAGTGAGGTCTGCCACTGTTTCCACTGTCTCCCCATCTATTTACTATGAAGTGATGGGACCGGATGCCATGATCTTAGTTTTCTGGATGTTGAGCTTTAAGCCAGCTTTCCCTCTCTCCTCTTTACGTAAGGGCATTTGGCTGACATGTTCTACCGAGGAGAAAATCAGTGATAGAGTGCAGAAGGCTGTGGGGATGGGGAAAGGGGTGCTGGTTTCACCTGCTGGGTGCCGTCCTCCGCACACTCCATCTGCCTGGGTCCTGAGGCCTCTGTGTGAACGAGCGTCCACTTTCCCCATCTTGTGTGTTGCGTTAATGGATCACTCTCGCCCATCAGCCCTCCTCAACTGGACACAGGTTCAGACCCAAGACACAGAAATCCATCTCCTCGGTGCAATGGAAACATAGCCGCCTCCCTGTCTTGTCCCAGATCCCCAGAAGAAATAGTTACCCACTGTGTTTCAAAAGATGTTCCCTTCATGGATTTAAAACAGCTTTTTTAAACTCCCAAAGGACTCAAGGGAGAAAGAATCCCAGAAAACTAGAAGATGAGATACTCTGCCATAAAAATTCTTTTCAAATAGTGAGGACTATTTATTTTATTTTCCTATGTTTTTCTTTCTGGAAAAAGGGGCATTTCATTTTACAAATCAGTTCAAAGATATTCAGTGGTTCTGTGATGTGAAGGAGTTGGAAAGAGTTGGTTTCCAAATTATGTAAATTCTATAGTCATTGAGTTGAAGGTTTAGAAATAATAACGGAATATGGAATAATGTTTTTCTTTTTTTCCCTCATGAAATATTTGTTCTGGAAGCCTTTACTTTCATATATTTTCCCCCCTAATTTTGTTGTCTTCTGAAGAAGTTTTTAATGCCAGCAAATAACATTCAAACCCTTCACATGATGCCAAAAATAGTAAAATTGGAACTTTCATTCTTGATGACTGAGAGAGTGGGAAAAATGAGTAACATAAAGAATAAAAAGATTTTCAATTTACTTAAAAGGACACCATATGGAATGATGTATTCAATCTAATTTTATATTAGCTTTCTTCATTAAATTCTAAATTTGCACTGCTTTAGAGACATGATTATTTAATGTTCCACTTTAAGTTGTACATGGTTAATTTCAGAGACATGCCATTATATCAAAACCATAATATGCTGTTTTTACTCTTATTACTAATGATACCTCATAAGAGATACTCAAAAGATATGGAAGCACCTTATTTTACATACATTTGGATAATACATGAAAGATTAGGTTTTGTAGCTCTTTCAGGGAGGTCAAGGAAAAGTAATGAACATGCAAAAATAAGTTTTATTTTTGGCTCTGTGTCTGTCGGGACACTTGTTCACACCTTTTAGATTATCCCACCTGTTGCTATCTTCCATTCATGAGACAAGGTATTTTAAAGATCTTCAGATGAGAGAAGATAAGTTTCTTCTGATCTAAGGAAAGTAAAATTGACCCCTGGTTTCTGGCTTTGAAAATTAATGCCATAGTCCTCTAAAATGGCAACATGCTGAGTTATCAAGTAACCTCACAGCCACAAAATTCTATAATTTTATTATAGACAATTTGCATGTTAATGTACTCTAAAGCAGTTCATATTCAACCTTTAGAAATGCTAGGTATTTCAAAGCAAGTTATCAATCTGATTTTTGCACAATGTTCTAGTTTATCGCATAGTATAATACCAGTTCAAATACATACCCCACTAAAGGGGAATCTTATTAATTTGACCCGCTTTCTTTGCTTTCCAAAGGAAAGAAAAACATATGCTTAGTGATAATCTGGTTACTTAAGTGGGAAGTATGTGACTGATGTGTAGTGGGCAATTTTACACAGTAAGGCTAAGTATTATATGTCTTTTTTAATTTCTTTTTTCATGTATGCACATTTATTTGTATGCATGTGTGTATGTGTCTGATTATCCCCTTTGATTTTATGGCTCGGGACTCTGCTTTATTTCCACACAAAACCTGCACATGAAATGCTTCTAGCAGCGTTATTCACAACTTCCTAAATTTGGAAGCAGTAGTGATGGCCTTCAGTGATTGTTGTTCAGTCCCTAGGTCGTGTCTGAACCTTTGTGACCCCATGGACTGCAGCACCCCAGGCTTCCCTGTCCTTCGCTGTCTCCTGGAGTTTGCTCAAACTCATGTCCATTGAGTTGGTGATGCCATCCAACCGTCTTATCCTCTGTCGCCCCCTTCTCCTCTTGCCTTCAATCTTTCCCAGTATCAGGGTCCTTTCCAATGAATTTGCTCTTTGCATCAGGTAGCCAAAGGATTGGAGCTTCAGCTTCAGCATCAGTCCTTCCAGTGAATATTCAGGGTTGGTTTCATTGAGGATTGACTCCTTTGATCTCCTTATAGTCCCAGGGATTCTCAAGACTCCTCCAGGACTGCATCTGTTCTTTGGCGCTCATCCTTCTTTATGGTCGAAATCTCACGTCCATACATGACTCCTGGGAAAACCATAGCTTTGACTAGATGGACGCTTGTCGGCAAAGTGATGTCTCAGCTTTTTAATATGCCGCCTTGGTTTGTCATAGCTTTCCTTCAGTAGGGGATAGATAAACTGTGGCCCATCCGTACAGTGAAATATTTTTCAGTGCTAAAAAAGAAATGAGCTGCGAAACCACTCAAAGACATTGAAGAAGCTTAGTATGCTTATTACTGGGTGAAAGAAGCCCAACTGATAAGTCTGTGTGTTGGGTTACTTCTCCTATGACATTCTAGAGAAGGTTGATGCACAGAGACAATAAAAAGATCCATGGTTGCCAGGGCCTGGGACTGAAATTCACGGTGTGTGGGTGGGGCAATGAGGACGCTCTGTGTGATGCTAGAAGATGAATACCTATCATCGTGTGTTTGTCCCAAGTTCACAGAAGGTACAGCACCAAGGGTGGACCTTGATGATCCAGCCAGTCCATCCTAAAGGAAATCAGTCCTGAATGTTCACCAGAAGGTCCAATGCTGAAGCTGAAACTCCAGTCCTTTGGCCACCTGATGCGAATAGCTGACTCGTTTGAAAATACCCTGTTGCTGGGAAAGATTGAAGGTGGGAGGAGAAGGGGATGACCGAGGATGGGATGGTTGGATGGCATCACTGACTCAATGGACATGAGTTTGAGCAAGCTCCAGGAGTTGGTGATGGGCAGGGAGGCCTGGCGTGCTACAGTCCATGGAGTCACAAAGCGTCAGACACAACTAAGCTACTAAACTGAACTAAAGTGCAAACCTATTTTAACTATGGACTTTGAGTGACAGTGATGTCTTAGTGGAGGTTCATCGGTTATAAAAAATACACTAAGGTGGTGGATGCTGGTTGTCAGGGAGGCATGAGTCAGGACATGGTATATATGGGAAATCCTTATACTTGCTGCTCAATTTTCCTATGAATGTAAAACTACTCTAAAAAAATATTTTTAAAATATATATGTGTATGTGTTTACTCACAATAGAGCATTCTGTCCATTTTACAAATGGCGATAAAATGAGCCTTCTGCATGTGTGTGTGCTCACTCACTCAGTCGTGTCTGACTCTTGTGACCCCATGCAGTGTAGCGTGCCAGTGCCCTCTGTCCATGTGTCCTGGGATATGATAATCATTTGTGTGTGCATTCACCCATCCATCCATCCACTCACCCATCCATCCATCCACCCATCCATCCACTCATGAACAATCAATCCACTCATCCATCCATCCATCCAGCCATCCATCCATCCACCCCTCTATCCATCCACCCATCCATCCATCCATCCACCTGTCCATTCACTCATCTGTCCATCCACCCACCCATCCATCCACCCATCCATCCATCCACCCATCCATCCACCCATCCATCCATCCACCCACCCATCCATCACCCATCCATCCATCCATCCACACATGCATCCGTCCATCCACCCACCCATCCATCCATCCATTCATCCATCCACTCGTCCATTCATCCACCCACCCATCCATTCATCCATCCATCCATCCACCCACTGACCCATCCATCCATCCATCCATCCATTCACCCATCCATCCATCCAGTCATCCATGCATCCATTCATGCATTCATTTCTCCATCCATCCACCCACCCACCCACCCATCCATCAACTCATCCACAATCCATCCACTCATCCATCCATCCACCCATCCATCCATACACCCATCTATCCATCCACCCATCCATCCTCCCATCTGTCCATCCACCCATGCAACCACCCATCCACCCATCCATCCACCCATCCATCCACGCAACCACCCATCCATCTGTCCATCCACCCATCCGTCCATCCATCCACCCAATCATCCATCTACTCGTCTATCCATCCACCCATCCATCCACCCATCTGTCCATCCACCCATCCATCCATCCCTCCACCCATCCATCCACCCATCCACCCATCCATCCACCCATCCGTCCATCCATCCACCCATCCGTCCACCCACCCACCCATCCATCTGTCCATCCACCCATCCGTCCAACCATCCACCCAACCATCCATCCACCCAACCGTCCATCTATCCATCCATCCATCTACCTCTCTGTCCATCCATCCATCCATCCACCCATCCATCCACTCATCCATCAATCCACCCATCCATCCATCCATCCACCCGTCTACCCATCCACCCATCCATCCACCCATCTGTCCATCCACCCATCCATCCATCCCTCCACCCATCCATCCACCCATCCATCCACCCATCCATCCACCCATCCACCCATCCATCCACCCATCCATCCATCCATCCACCCAACCGTCCATCTATCCATCCATCCATCCACCTCTCTGTCCATCCATCCATCCATCCATCCATCCATCCATCCATCCATCCATCCACCCATCCATCCACCCATCCACCCATCCATCCATCCACCCGTCTATCCATCCACCCATCCATCCACCCATCTGTCCATCCACCCATCCATCCATCCCTCCACCCATCCATCCACCTATCCACCCATCCATCCACCCATCCGTCCATCCATCCACCCATCCGTCCACCCACCCACCCATCCATCTGTCCATCCACCCATCCGTCCATCCATCCACCCAACCATCCATCCACCCAACCGTCCATCTATCCATCCATCCATTCACCTCTCTCTCCATCCATCCATCCATCCATCCACCCATCCATCCACCCATCCACCCATCCATCCTCTCATCCACAATCCATCCACTCATCCATCTATCCACTGTCCCATCCATCCAACCATCCATCCCTCCACCCATCTCATCCACCCATCCACCCATCCATCCACCCATCCGTCCATCCATCCACCCATCCGTCCATCCATCCACCCATCCGTCCACCCACCCACCCATCCATCTGTCCATCCACCCATCCGTCCATCCATCCACCCAACCATCCATCCACCCAACCGTCCATCTATCCATCCATCCATTCACCTATCTGTCCACCCATCCATCCATCCCTCCACCCATCCATCCACCCATCCACCCATCCATCTTCTCATCCACAATCCATCCACTTATCCATCTATCCACTGTCCCATCCATCCAACCATCCATCCATTCACCCATCCATCCATCCAGTCATCCATGCATCCATTCACCCATCCATCTGTCCATCCATCCGTCCACCCACCCACCATCCACCCACCATCCATCCATCCATCCATCCATCCATCCATCCATCCACTCGTCCATCCATCCACCCACCCGTCTTTCCATCCACCCACCCATCCATCACCCATCCATCCATCCATCCACACATGCATCCGTCCATCCACCCACTGACCCATCCATCCATCCTTCCATCCATTGATCCACCTGTCTGTCCACCCATCCATCCATCCATCCATCCACTCATCCATCCATCCATTCACCCACTGACCCATCCATCCATCCATCCATCCATGCATCCATCCACCGACCCAACCATCTACCCATCCATCCATTCACCCATCCATCCATCCAGTCATCCATGCATCCATTCATGCATCCATTTGTCCATCCATCCACCCACCCACCCCCATCCATCCACTCATCCACAATCCATCCACTCATCCATCCATCCACCCATCCATCCACCCATCCATCCATCCACCCGTCTATCCATCCACCCATTCATCCACCCATCTGTCCATCCACCCATCCATCCATCCATCCATCCATCCACCCATCCATCCATCCATCCGTCCACCCACCCACCCATCCATCTGTCCAACCACCCATCCGTCCATCCATCCACCCAACCATCCATCTACTCGTCTATCCATCCACCCATCCATCCACCCATCTGTCCATCCACTAATCCATCCATCCCTCCACCCATCCACCCACCCACCCACCCATTCATCTGTCCATCCACCCATCCCATCCATCCATCCATCCACCCAACCATCCATCTATTCATCCATCCATCCACCCATCCATCCAACCATCCATTTATCCATCCATCCACCCAACCGTCCATCTATCCATCCTTCCATCCACCTCTCTGTCCATCCATCCATCCATCCATCCATCCATCCATCCATCCATCCCTCCATCCATCCATCCACCTATCCACCCATCCGTCCATCGATCCACCCATCCGTGCACTCACCCACCCATCCATCTGTCCATCCACCCATCCGTCCATCCATCCACCCAACCATCCATCCACCCAACCGTCCATCTATCCATCCATCCATTCACCTCTCTGTCCATCCATCCATCCATCCATCCACCCATCCATCCACCCATCCACCCATCCATCCTCTCATCCACAATCCATCCACTCATCCATCTATCCACTGTCCCATCCATCCACCCATCCATCCATTCACCCATCCATCCATCCAGTCATCCATGCATCCATTCACCCATCCATTTGTCCATCCATCCATCCACTCATCCACAATCCATCCACTCATCCATCCATCCACCCACCCATCCAACCATCCATCCATCCACCCGTCTATCCATCCACCCATTCATCCACCCATCTGTCCATCCACCCATCCATCCATCCCTCCATCCATCCACCCATCCACCCATCCATCCATCCATCCGTCCACCCACCCACCCATCCATCTGTCCAACCACCCATCCATCCATCCATCCACCCATCCATCCACCCATCCATCCCCATCCACCCATCCATCCACCCATCCGTCCATCCATCCACCCAACCATCCATCCACCCAACCGTCCATTTATCCATCCATCCATCCACTGCTCTGTCCATGAATCCATCCATCCACCTATCCATCCACTCATCCATCCATCCATCCATCCATCCATCCATCCATCCATCCATCCATCCACCCGTCTACCCATCCACGCATCCATCCACCCATCTGTCCATCCACCCATCCATCCATCCCTCCACCCGTCCATCCACGCATCCACCCATCCATCCACCCATCCATCTACCCATCCACCCATCCATCCACTCATCCACCCATCCATCCATTCACCCATCCATCCATCCAGTCATCCATGCATCCATTCACCCATCCATCTGTCCATCCATCCACCCATCCACCCATCCATCCACTCATCCACAATCCATCCATCCATCCATCCACTCGTCCATCCATCCACCCACCCGTCTGTCCATCCACCCATCCATCCATCCACCCACCCATCCATTCATCCATTCATCCATCCATCCACCTGTCTGTCCATCCATCCATCCATCCATCCATCCATCCATCCATCCATCCACT
>NC_069709.1:1858334-1945834 GCF_023699985.2 Odocoileus virginianus | reverse complement strand
TCCATCCACCCATCCATCCATCCATCCACCCGTCTGCCCATCCCCCCATACATCCACCCATCTATCCATCCACCCATCCATCCATCCCTCCACCTATCCATCCACCAATCCATCCACCCATCCGTCCATCCATCCACCCATCCGTCCATCCATCACCCATCCATCCATCCATCCATCCAACCGTCCATCTATCCATCCATCCATCCATCCACCTCTCTATCCATCCACCCATCCATCCATCCATCCATCCACCCATCCATCCATCCACCCGTCTATCCATCCACCCACCCATCCATCTGTCCATCCACCCATCCGTCCATCCATCCACCCAACCATCCATCCACCCAACTGTCCATCTATCCATCCATCCATCCACCTCTCTGTCCATCCATCCATCCATCCACCCATCCATCCACTCATCCATCCACCCACCCATCCATCCATCCATCCACCCGTCTACCCATCCACCCATCCGTCCACCCATCTGTCCATCCACCCATCCATCCATCCCTCCACCCATCCATCCACCCATCCATCCACTCACCCACAATCCATCCACTCATCCATCTATCCACTGTCCCATCCATCCACCCATCCTTCCATTCACCCATCCATCCATCCAGTCATCCATGCATCCATTCACCCATCCATCTGTCCATCCATCCACCCACCCACCCATCCACCCATCCATCCACTCATCCACAATCCATCCATCCATCCATCCATCCATCCATCCATCCATCCATCTACTCGTCCATCCATCCACCCACCCGTCTGTCCATCCACCCATCCATCCATCCACCCACCCATCCATCACCCATCCATCCATCCATCCACACATGCATCCGTCCATCCACCCACCCATCCATTAATCCATTCATCCATCCATCCACCTGTCTGTCCATCCATCCATCCATCCATCCACTCATCCATCCATCCATCCATCCACTGACCCATCCATCCATCCATCCATACATCCATCCATCCATCCACCCATCCATCCACCCATCTGTCCATCCACCAATCCATCCATCCACCCATCCGTCCATCCACCCATCCATCCATCCCTCTACCCATCCATCCATCCATCCACCCATCCGTCCACCCACCCACCCATCCATATGTCCATCCACCCATCTGTCCATCCATCCACCCATCTGTTTATCCACCCATCCATCCATCCCTCTACCCATCCATCCATCCATCCACTCATCCATCCATCCATCCACCCACTGACCCATCCATCCATCCATCCATCCATCCATCCTTCCACCGACCCATCCATCTACCCATCCACCCACCCACCCAACCATCCATCCACCCATCTGCCCATCCACCCATCCACCCATCCATCCACCCATCCATCCACCCACCCATCCATCCATCCACCCATCTATCCATCCACCCATCTGTCCATCCACCCATCTGTCCATCCACCCATCCATCCACCCATCCGTCCACCCACCCACACATCCATCTGTCCATCCATCCATCCGTCCATCCATCCACCCAACCATCCATCTACTCGTCTATCCATCCACCCATCCATCCACCCATCTGTCCATCCACCCATCGATCCATGCCTCCACCCATCCATCGATCCATCCACCCATCCACCCATCCATCCACCCATCCGTCCATCCATCCACCCAACCATCCATCCTACCAACCATCCATCTATCCTTCCATCCATCCACCTCTCTGTCCATCCATCCACCCAACTGTCCATGTATCCATCCATCCATCCATCCATCCATCTCTCTGTCCATCCACCCATCCACCCATCCATCCACCCATCTGTCCATCCACCCATCCATCCACCCATCCGTCCACCCACCCACACATCCATCTGTCCATCCATCCATCCGTCCATCCATCCACCCAACCATCCATCTACTCGTCTATCCATCCACCCATGCATCCATCCATCCACCCGTCTGCCCATCCCCCCATACATCCACCCATCTATCCATCCACCCATCCATCCATCCCTCCACCTATCCATCCACCCATCCACCCATCCATCCTCTCAGCCACAATCCATCCACTCATCCATCTATCCACTGTCCCATCCATCCACCCATCCATCCATTCACCCATCCATCCATCCAGTCATCCATGCATCCATTCACCCATCTGTCCATCCATCCACCCACCCACCCACCCATCCATCTACCCATCCATCCACTCATCCACAATCCAACCATCCATCCATCCATCCATCTATCCACTCGTCCATCCATCCACCCACCCGTCTGTCCATCCACCCATCCATCCATCCACCCACCCATCCATCACCCATCCATCCATCCATCCACACATGCATGCATCCATCCACCCACCCATCCATTCTTCCATTCATCCATCCATCCACCTGTCTATCCATCCATTCATCTATCCATCCATCCATCCATCCACCGACCCATCCATCTACCCATCCATCCATTCACACATCCATCCATCCAGTCATCCATGCATCCATTCATGCATCCATTTGTCCATCCATCCACCCACCCACCCACCCATCCATCCACTCATCCACAATCCATCCACCCATCCATCCATTCACCCATCTATCCATCCACCCATCCATCCACTCATCCACCCATCCACCCATCCATCCACCCATCCGTCCACCCACCCACCCATCCATTTGTCCATCCACCCATCCGTCCATCCATCCACCCAACCATCCATCCACCCAACCATCCATCTATCCATCCATCCATCCACCTCTCTGTCCATCCATCCATCCATCCACCCATCCATCCACTCATCCATCCATCCACCCATCCATCCATCCATCCACCCGTCTACCCATCCACCCATCCATCCACCCATCTCTCCATCCACCCATCCATCCACCCATCCATCCACCCATCCACCCATCCATCCACCCATCCATCCACCCATCCATCCATCCATCCTCCAACCGTTCATCTATCCATCCATCCATCCACCTCTCTGTCCATTCACCCATCCACCCACCGATCCATCCATCCACCAGTCTATCCATCCAGCCATCCATGCACCCATCTGTCCATCCATCCATCCATCCATCCGTCCACCCATCCATCCACCTGTCCACCCATCCTTCCACCCATCCGTCTATCCATCCACCCATCCATCCACTCATGCACAGTCCATCCACTCATCCACCTATCCACTGTCCCATCCATCCACCCGTCCATCCATTCACCCATCCATCTGTCCATCCATCCACCCACCCACCCACCCATCCACCCATCCATCCACTCATCCAAAATCCATCCATCCACCCATCCGTCCATCAATCCACCCATCCATTCACCTCTCTGTCCATCCATCCACCCACCCACCCATCCATCCATCCATCCACCCGTCTACCCATCCACACATCCATCCACCCATCTGTCCATCCACCCATCCATCCATCCCTCCACCCATCCATCCACGCATCCACCCATCCATCCACCCATCCATCTACCCATCCACGCATCCATCCACCCATCCATCCACCCATCCATCCATCCATCCACCCAACCGTCCATCTATCCATCCATCCATCCACCTCTCTGTCCATCCATCCATCCATCCATCCATCCACCCATCCATCCACACATCCATCCACCCATCCACCCATCCCTCCATCCATCCATCCATCCTCCCAGCCGTCCATCTATCCAACCATCCATCCATCTCTCTGTTCATCCACCCACCCATCCATCCACCCATCTGTCCATCCACCCATCCATCCATCCGTCCTCCCATCCATCCACCTATCCACCCATCCATCCACCCATCCGTCCATCCATTCACCCATCCATCCACTCATCCACAATCCATCCACTCATCCATCTATCCACTGTCCCATCTATCCACCCATCCATCCATTCACCCATCCATCCACGCAGTCATCCATGCATCCATTCATCCGTCTATCTGTCCATCCATTCACCCACCCACCCATCCACCCATCCATCCACTCATCCACACATGCATCCGTCCATCCACCCACCCATCCATTCATCCATCCATCCATCCACCCACCCGTCTGTCCATCCACCCATCCATCCATCCAACCCATCCATCACCCATCCATCCATCCACACATGCATCCGTCCATCCACCCACCCATCCATTCATCCATTCATCCATCCATCCACCTGTCTGTCCATCCATCCATCCATCCATCCATCCATCCACTCATCCATCCATCCATCCACCCACTGAACCATCCATCCATCCATCCGTCCATCCATCCACCGACCCATCCATCCAGTCATCCATGCATCCATTCATGCATCCATTTGTCCATCCATCCACCCACCCACCCAACCATCCATCCACCCATCTTACCATCCACCCATCCACCCACCCATCCGTCCACCCACCCACCCATCCATCCAGTCATCCATTCATCCATTCACCCATCTGTCCATCCACCCACCCACCCACCCATCTACCCATCCATCCACTCATCCACAATCCATCCATCCATCCATCCATCCATCTATCCACTGTCCCATCCATCCACCCATCCATCCATTCACCCATCCATTGATCCAGTCATTCATTCATCCATTCTCCCATCTGTCCATCCATCCACCCACCCACCCACCCACCCATCTAACCATCCATCCACTCATCCACAATCCAGCCATCCATCCATCCATCCCTCTATCCACTCGTCCATCCATCCACCCACCCGTCTGTCCATCCACCCATCCATCCATCCACCCACCCATTCATCACCCATCCATCCATCCATCCACACATGCCTCCATCCATCCACCCACCCATCCATTCTTCCATTCATCCATCCATCCACCTGTCTATCCATCCATTCATCCATCCATCCACTCATCCATCCATCCATCCACCCACTGACCCATACATCCATCCATCCATCCATTCATCCATCCACCGACCCATCCATCTACCCATCCATCCATTCACCCATCCATCCAGTCATCCATGCATCCATTCATGCATCCATTTGTCCATCCATACACCCACCCACCCACCCATCCATCCACTCATCCACAATCCATCCACTCATCCATCCATCCACCCATCCATCCATTCACCCATCTATCCATCCACCCATCCATCCACCCATCTGTCCATCCACCCACCCATCCATCTGTCCATCCACCCATCCGTCCTTCCATCCACCCAACCATCGATCTACTCGTCTATCCATCCACCCATCAATCCACCCATCTGTCCATCCACCTATCCATCCATCCCTCCATCCATCCACCCATCCATCCACCCATCCGTCCACCCATCCACCCATCCACCCACCCACCCATCCATCTGTCCATCCACCCATCCGTCCATCCATCCACCCAACCATCCATCCACCCAACCGTCCATCTATCCATCCATCCATCCACCTCTCTGTCCATCCATCCATCCATCCACCCATCCATCCACTCATGCATCCATCCATCCATCCACCCGTCTGCCCATCCACCCATCCGTCCACCCATCTGTCCATCCACCCAACCATCCATCCCTCCACCCATCCATCCACCCATCCACCCATCCATCCACCCATCCATCCACCCATCCACCCATCCATTCACCCGTCCATCCATCCACCCATCCATCCACCCATCCATCCACCCATCCACCCATCCATCCACCCATCCACCCATCCATCCACCCTCCATCCACCCATCCATCCACTCATCCATCCATCCATCCACTCAACTGTCCATCTATCCATCCATCCATCCACCTCTCTGTCCATCCATCCGTCCATCCATCCATCCATCCATCCATCCATCCATCCATCCCTCCACCCGTCCACCCACCCATCCATCCACCCATCCACCCATCCATCCACCCATCCGTCCACCCACCCACCCATCCATCTGTCCATCCACCCATCCGTCCATCCATCCACCCAACCATCCATCCACCCAACCATCCATCTATCCATCCATCCATCCACCTCTCTGTCCATCCATCCATCCATCCATCCATCCATCCACCCGTCTACCCATCCACCCATCCATCCACCCATCTGTCCATCCACCCACCCATCCATCCCTACACCCATCCATCCACACATCCACACATCTATCCACCTATCCACCCATCCATCCACCCATCCATCCACCCATCCATCCATCCATCCTCCCAACCGTCCATCTATCCATCCATCCGTCCACCTCTCTGTCCATCCACCCATCCACCCACCCATCCATCCATCCACCGGTCTATCCATCCACCCATCCATCCACCCATCTGTCCATCCACCCATCCATCCATCCGTCCTCCCATCCATCCACCTATCCACCCATCCGTCCATCCATCTACCCATCCATCCACTCATCCACAATCCATCCACTCATCCATCTATCCACTGTCCCATCCATCCACCCATCCATCCATTCACCCATCCATCCATCCAGTCATCCATGCATCCATTCACCCATCCATCTGTCCATCCATCCACCCACCCACCCACCCATCTACCCATCCATCCACTCATCCACAATCCATCCATCCATCCATCCATCCACCCGTCTATCCATCCACCCACCCGTCTGTCCATCCACCCATCCATCCATCCACCCACCCATCCATCATCCATCCATCCATCCATCCACACATGCATCCGTCCATCCACCCACCCATCCATTCATCCATTCATCCATCCATCCACCTGTCTGTCCATCCATCCATCCATCCATCCATCCATCCACTCATCCATCCATCCATCCACCCACTGACCCATCCATCCATCCATCCATCCATCCACCGACCCATCCATCCATCCATCCATCCATCCATCCACCCATCCACCCATCTGTCCATCCACCCACCCATCCATCCCTACACCCATCCATCCACACATCCACACATCTATCCATCTATCCACCCATCCATCCACCCATCCATCCATCCATCCTCCCAACCGTCCATCTATCCATCCATCCGTCCACCTCTCTGTCCATCCACCCATCCACCCACCGATCCATCCATCCACCGGTCTATCCATCCACCCATCCATCCACCCATCTGTCCATCCACCCATCCATCCATCCGTCCTCCCATCCATCCACCTATCCACCCATCCGTCCATCCATCTACCCATCCATCCACTCATCCACAATCCATCCACTCATCCATCTATCCACTGTCCCATCCATCCACCCATCCATCCATTCACCCATCCATCCATCCAGTCATCCATGCATCCATTCACCCATCCATCTGTCCATCCATCCACCCACCCACCCACCCATCTACCCATCCATCCACTCATCCACCATCCATCCATCCATCCATCCATCCACTCGTCCGTCCATCCACCCACCCGTCTGTGCATCCACCCATCCATCGATCCACCCACCCATCCATCATTCATCCATCCATCCATCCACACATGCATCCGTCCATCCACCCACCCATCCATTCATCCATTCATCCTTCCATCCACCTGTCTGTCCATCCATCCATCCATCCATCCATCCACTCATCCATCCATCCATCCACCCACTGACCCATCCATCCATCCATCCATCCATCCATCCACTCATCCACCCATCTGTCCATCCCGCCCACCCATCCATCCATCCCTCCACCCATCCATCCATCCACCCACCCATCCATCCACCCATCCACCCATCCATCCACCCATCCGTCCACCCAGCCACCCATCCGTCTGTCCATCCACTCATCCGTCCATCCATCCATCCACCCATCCATCCACTCATCCATCCATCCACCCATCCATCCATCCATCCACCCATCCATCTACCCATCCACCCATCAATCCACCCATCCATCCACCCATCCATCCATTCACCCATCCATCCACCCAGTCATCCATGCATCCATTCACCCATACATCTGTCCATCCATCCACCCACCCACCTATCCATCCATCCATCCACTCATTCACAATCCATCCATCCATCCATCCACTCGTCCATCCATCCACCCACCCGTCTGTCCATCCACCCATCCATCCATCCACCCACCCATCCATCACCCATCCATCCATCCATCCACACATGCATCCGTCCATCCACCCACCCATCCATTCATCCATTCATCCATCCATCCACCTGTCTGTCCATCCATCCATCCATCCATCCATCCACTCATCCATCCATCCATCCACCCACTGACCCATCCATCCATCCATCCATCCATCCATCCATCCATCCACCCATCTGTCCATCCACCCATCCATCCATCCCTCCACCCATCCATCCATCCACCCACCCATCCATCCACCCATCCACCCATCCATCCACCCATCCGTCCACCCAGCCACCCAGCCACCCATCCGTCTGTCCATCCACTCATCCGTCCATCCATCCATCCACCCATCCATCCACTCATCCATCCATCCACCCATCCATCCATCCATCCACCCATCCATCTACCCATCCACCCATCAATCCACCCATCCATCCACCCATCCATCCACCCAGTCATCCATGCATCCATTCACCCATACATCTGTCCATCCATCCACCCACCCACCTATCCATCCATCCATCCACTCATTCACAATCCATCCATCCATCCATCCACTCGTCCATCCATCCACCCACCCGTCTGTCCATCCACCCATCCATCCATCCACCCACCCATCCATCACCCATCCATCCATCCATCCACACATGCATCCGTCCATCCACCCACCCATCCATTCATCCATTCATCCATCCATCCACCTGTCTGTCCATCCATCCATCCATCCATCCATCCACTCATCCATCCATCCATCCACCCACTGACCCATCCATCCATCCATCCATCCATCCATCCATCCATCCACCCATCTGTCCATCCACCCATCCATCCATCCCTCCACCCATCCATCCATCCACCCACCCATCCATCCACCCATCCACCCATCCATCCACCCATCCGTCCACCCAGCCACCCAGCCACCCATCCGTCTGTCCATCCACTCATCCGTCCATCCATCCATCCACCCATCCATCCACTCATCCATCCATCCACCCATCCATCCATCCATCCACCCATCCATCTACCCATCCACCCATCAATCCACCCATCCATCCACCCATCCATCCACCCATCCATCCATTCACCCATCCATCCACCCAGTCATCCATGCATCCATTCACCCATACATCTGTCCATCCATCCACCCACCCACCTATCCACCCATCCATCCACTCATTCACAATCCATCCATCCATCCATCCACTCGTCCATCCATCCACCCACCGTCTGTCCATCCACCCATCCATCCATCCACCCACCCATCCATCACCCATCCATCCATCCATCCACACATGCATCCGTCCATCCACCCACCCATCCATTCATCCATTCGTCCATCCATCCACCTGTCTGTCCATCCATCCATCCATCCATCCATCCATCCATCCATCCATCCATCCACTCATCCATCCATCCATCCACCCACTGACCCATCCATCCATCCACCGACCCATCCATCTACCCATCCATCCATTCACACATCCATCCATCCAGTCATCCATGCATCCATTCATGCATCCATTTTTCAATCCATACACCCACCCACCCATCCATCCACTCATCCACAATCCATCCACTCATCCATCCATCCACCCATCCATCCATTCGCCCATCTATCCATCCACCCATCCATCCACTCATCCACCCATCCACCCATCCATCCACCCATCCGTCCACCCACCCTCCCATCCATTTGCCCATCCACCCATACGTCCATCCATCCATCCAACCATCCAACCACCCATCCATCCACTCATCCATCCATCCACCCATCCATCCATCCATCCACCCGTCTACCCATCCTCCCATCCATCCACCCATCTGTCCATCCACCCATTCATCCATCCATCCACCCATTCATCCATCCATCCACCCATCCATCCACCCATCCACCAGTCCATCCACCCATCCATCCACCCATCCATCCATCCATCCTGCAACCGTTCATCTATCCATCCATCCATCCACCTCTCTGTCCATTCACCCATCCACCCACCGATCCATCCATCCACCCGTCTATCCATCCAGCCATCCATGCACCCATCTGTCCATCCATCCATCCATCCATCCGTCCACCCATCCATCCACCTATCCACCCATCCTTCCACCCATCCGTCTATCCATCCACCCATACATCCACTCATCCACAGTCCATCCACTCATCCACCTATCCACTGTCCCATCCATCCACCCGTCCATCCATTCACGCATCCATCTGTCCATCCATCAACCCACCCACCCACCCATCCATCCACTCATCCAAAATCCATCCATCCACCCCTCCATCCACCCATCTGTCCGTCCACCCATCCATCCCTCCACCCATTCATCCATCCATCCACCCATCCATCCACCCATCCACCCATCCATCCACCCATCCGTCCACCCACCCACCCATCCATCTGTCCATCCACCCATCCACCCATCCATCCACTCATCCAAAATCCATCCATCCACCCATCCATCCACCCATCCGTCCATCAATCCACCCATCCGTCCACCCACCCACCCATCCATCTGTCCATCCAGCCATCCGTCCATCCATCCACCCAACCATCCATCCACCCAACCGTCCATCTATCCATCCATCCATTCACCTCTCTGTCCATCCATCCATCCACCCATCCATCCATCCATCCATCCACCCGTCTACCCATCCACGCATCCATCCACCCATCTGTCCATCCACCCATCCATCAATCCCTCCACCCATCCATCCACGCATCCACCCATCCATCCACCCATCCATATACCCATCCACGCATCCATCCACGCATCCATCCACCCATCCATCCACCCATCCATCCATCCATCCACCCAACCGTCTGTCTATCCATCCATCCACCTCTCTGTCCATCCATCCATCCATCCATCCATCCACCCATCCATCCACACATCCACCCATCCATCCATCCACCCATCCATCCACACATCCACCCATCCATCCACCCATCCATGCACCCATCCATCCACCCATCCATCCATCCATCCTCCCAGCCGTCCATCTATCCAACCATCCATCCACCTCTCTGTCCATCCACCCATCCACCCAACCATCCATCCATCCAGCCGTCTATCCATCCACCCATCCATCCACCCATCCATCCATCCGTCCTCCCATCCATCCACCTATCCACCCTTCCATCCACCCATCCGTCCATCCATTCACCCATCCATCCACTCATCCACAATCCATCCACTCATCCATCCATCCACCCATCCATCCATTCACCCATCTATCCATCCACCCATCCATCCACTCATCCACCCATCCACCCATCCGTCCACCCACCCACCCATCCATTTGTCCATCCACCCATCCGTCCATCCATCCACCCAACCATCCAACCACCCATCCATCCACTCATCCATCCATCCACCCATCCATCCATCCATCCACCCGTCTACCCATCCACCCATCCATCCACCCATCTGTCCATCCACCCATTCATCCATCCATCCACCCATCCATCCACCCATCCACCCATCCATCCACCCATCCACCCATCCATCCACCCATCCATCCATCCATCCTCCAACCGTCCATCTCTCCATCCATCCATCCACCTCTCTGTCCATTCACCCATCCACCCACCGATCCATCCATCCACCCGTCTATCCATCCAGCCATCCATGCACCCATCTGCCCATCCATTCATCCATCCGTCCACCCATCCATCCACCTATCCACCCATCCTTCCACCCATCCGTCTATCCATCCACCCATACATCCACTCATCCACAGTCCATCCACTCATCCACTTATCCACTGTCCCATCCATCAACCCGTCCATCCATTCACGCATCCATCTGTCCATCCATCAACCCACCCACCCACCCATCCACCCATCCATCCACTCATCCAAAATCCATCCATCCACCCATCCATCCCCCCATGCGTCCATCAATCCACCCATCCGTCCACCCACCCACCCATCCATCTGTCCATCCAGCCATCCGTCCATCCATCCACCAAACCATCCATCCACCCAACCGTCCATCTATCCATCCATCCATCCATCTCTCTATCCATCCAGCCATCCATCCATCCATCCACCCGTCTACCCATCCACGCATCCATCCACCCACCTGTCCATCCACCCATCCATCCACTCATCCATATACCCATCCACGCATCCGTCCATCCACCCTACCGTCTGTCTATCCATCCATCCACCTCTCTGTCCATCCATCCATCCATCCATCCATCCACCCATCCATCCACACATCCACCCGTCCATCCACCCATCCATGCACCCATCCATCCTCCCAGCCGTCCATCTATCCAACCATCCATCCACCTCTCTGTCCATCCACCCATCCACCCACCCATCCATCCATCCACCCGTCTATCCATCCACCCATCCATCCACCCATCTGTCCATCCACCCATCCATCCATCCGTCCTCCCATCCATCCACCTATCCACCCATCCATCCACCCATCCGTCCATCCATTCACCCATCCATCCACTCATCCACAATCCATCCACTCATCCATCTATCCACTGTCCCATCCATCCACCCATCCATCCATCCAGTCATCCATGCATCCATTCATCCATCCATCTGTCCATCCATCCACCCACCCACCCATCCACCCATCCATCCACTCATCCACAATCCATCCACTCATCCATCTATCCACTGTCCCATCCATCCACCCATCCATCCATCCAGTCATCCATCCATCCACCACTCTATCCATCCACCCATCCATCCACCCATCCACCCACCCATCCATCCATCCACCCGTCTATCCATCCACCCATCCATCCATCCACCCAACCATCCATCTTTCCATCCATCCACCTCTCTGTCCATCCATCCATCCATCCATCCACCCATCCATCCACTCATCCACAATCCATCCACTCATCCATCTATCCACTGTCCCATCCATCCACCCATCCATCCATTCACCCATCCATCCATCCAGTCATCCATGCATCCATTCACCCATCCATGTCCATCCATCCACCCACCCACCCACCCATCTACCCATCCATCCACTCATCCACAATCCATCCATCCATCCATCCATCCATCCATCCACTCGTCCATCCATACCACCCACCCGTCTGTCCATCCACCCATCCATCCATCCACCCACCCATCCATCACCCATCCATCCATCCACACATGCATCCATCCATCCACCCACCCATCCATTCATCCATTCATCCATCCATCCACCTGTCTATCCATCCATTCATTCATCCATCCATCCATCCACTCATCCATCCATCCATCCACCCACTGACCCATCCATCCATCCATCCATCCATCCATCCATCCATCCATCCACCGACCCATCCATCTACCCATCCATCCATTCACCCATCCATCCATCCAGTCATCCATGCATCCATTCATGCATCCATTTGTCCATCCATCCACCCACCCACCCACCCATCCATCCACAATCCATCCACTCATCCATCCATCCACCCATCCATCCATTCACCCATCTATCCATCCACCCATCCATCCACCCATCTGTCCATCCACCCATCCACCCATCCATCCACCCATCCGTCCACCCACCCACCCATCCATCTGTCCATCCACCCATCCGTCCATCCATCCACCCAACCATCCATCTACTCGTCTATCCATCCACCCATCCATCCACCCATCTGTCCATCCACCCATCCATCCATCCCTCCACCCCATCCATCCATCCATCCATCCATCCATCCCATCCATCCATCCATCCACCCATCCGTCCACCCATCCACCCATCCACCCACCCACCCATCCATCTGTCCATCCACCCATCCGTCCATCCATCCACCCAACCATCCATCCACCCAACCGTCCATCTATCCATCCATCCATCCACCTCTCTGTCCATCCATCCATCCATCCACCCATCCATCCACTCATCCATCTATCCACTGTCCCATCCATCCACCCATCCATCCATCCACCAGCATCCATCCATCCCTCCACCCATCCATCCACCCATCCACCCATCCATCCACCCATCCATCCACCATCCATCCATCCATCCACTCAACTGTCCATCTATCCATCCATCCATCCACCTCTCTGTCCATCCTTCCCATCCATCCACCCATCCATCCATTCACCCATCCATCCATCCAGTCATCCATGCATCCATTCACCCATCCATCTGTCCATCCATCCACCCACCCACCCACCCATCCATCCACCCATCCATCCACTCATCCACAATCCATCCATCCATCCATCCATCCATCCACTCGTCCATCCATCCACCCACCCGTCTGTCCATCCACCCATCCATCCATCCACCCACCCATCCATCACCCATCCATCCATCCACACATGCATCCGTCCATCCACCCACCCATCCATTCATCCATTCATCCATCCATCCACCTGTCTGTCCATCCATCCATCCATCCATCCATCCACTCATCCATCCATCCATCCACCCACTGACCCATCCATCCATCCATCCACCCATCCATCCATCCATCCATCCACCGTTCTACCCATCCATCACCCATCCATCCATTCACCCATCCATCCATCCAGTCATCTATGCATCCATTAATGCATGCATTTGTCCATCCATCCACCCACCCAGCCACCCTCCCATCCATCCACTCATCCACAATCCATCCACTCATCCACCCATCCATCCACCCATCCATCCACCCATCCACCCGTCTGTCTATCCACCCGTTCTTCCACCCACCCATCCATCCATCCCTCCACCCATCCGTCCATCCATCCACCCAACCATCCATCTACTCGTCTATCCATCCACCCATCCATCCACCCATCTGTCCATCCACCCATCCATTCATCCCTCCACCCATCCACCCACCCAGCCACCCATCCATCTGTCCATCCACCCATCCATCCATCCATCCACCCAACCATCCATCCACCCAACCGTCCATCTATCCATCCATCTATCCACCCATCTATCCACCCATCCGTCCATCCATCCACCCATCCGTCCACCCACTCACCCATCCATCTGTCCATCCACCCATCCGTCCATCCATCCACCCAACCGTCCATCTATCCATCCATCCATCCATCCACCTCTCTGTCCATCCATCCATCCATCCACCCACCCATCCACCCATCCATCCATCCACCCATCCACCGTTCTACCCATCCATCCACCCATCCATCCATCCACCCGTCTATCCATCCACCGATCCATCCACCCATCTGTCATCCACCCATCTATCCATCCCTCCACCCATCCGTCCACCCATCCACCCATCCATCCACCCATCCGTCCACCCACCCACCCATCCATCTGTCCATCCACCCATCCGTCCATCCATCCACCCAACCATCCATCCACCCAACCATCCATCTATCCATCCATCCATCCACCTCTGTCCATCCATCCATCCATCCATCCACCCATCCATCCACCCATCCATCCACCCATCCACCCATCTACCCATCCATCCACCCATCCATCCACCTGTCTATCCATCCACCGATCCATCCACCCATCTGTCATCCACCCATCTATCCATCCCTCCACCCATCCATCCACCCATCCACCCATCCATCCACACATCCATCCATCCACCCATCCATCCAACCATCTGTCCATCCACGCATCCATCCATCCATGCACCCAACCATCCATCTATCCATCCATCCATCCACCTCTCTGTCCACCCATCCAGCCATCCATCCCCCCATCCATCCACCCATCCGCCAATCATCCACCCATCCACCCATCCACCCATCCATCCACCCATCCATCCATCCACCCGTGTATCCATCCACCCATCTGTCCAGCCACCCATCCATCCATCCCTCCACCCATCCATCCACCCATCCACCCATCCATCCACCCATCCATCCCCACCCACCCATACATCTGTCAATCCACCCATCCGTCCATCCATCCACCCAACCATCCATCTACTCGTCTATCCATCCACCCATCCATCCACCCATCTGTCCATCCTCCCATCCATCCAACCCTCCACCCGTCCATCCACCCACCCACTCATTCATCTGTCCATCCACCCATCCATCCATCCATCCACCCAACCATCCATCCACTCAACCGTCCATCTATCCATCCATCCAACCACCTCTCTGTCCGTCCGTCCATCCATCCATCCATCCACCCATCCATCCACTCATCCATCCATCCATCCACCCATCCATCCATCCACCCGTCTACACATCCACCCATCCATCCACCCATCTGTCCATCCACCCATCCATCCACCCTTCTGTCCATCCACCCATCCATCCATCCCTCCACCCATCCTTCCACCCATCCACCCATCCATCCTGTCATCGACAATCCATCCACTCATTCATCTCTCCAATGTCCCATCCATCCACCATCCTTCCATTCACCCATCCATCCATCCAGTCATCCATGCATCCATTCACCCATCCATCTGTCCATCCATCCACCCACCCACCCACCCATCCATCCACCCATCCATCCACTCATCCACAATCCATCCATCCATCCATCCATCCATCCACTCGTCCATCCATCCACCCACCCGTCTGTCCATCCACCCATCCATCCATCCACCCACCCATCCATCACCCATCCATCCATCCAACCATGCATCCGTCCATCCACCCACCCATCCATTCATCTATTCATCCATCCATCCACCTCTCTGTCCATCCATCCGTCCATCCATCCATCCACTCATCCATCCATCCATCCACCCACTGACCCATCCATCCATCCATCCATCCATCCATCCATCCATCCATCCACCGACCCATCCATCTACCCATCCATACATTCACCCATCCATCCATCCAGTCATCCATGCATCCATTCATGCATCCATTTGTCCATCCATCCACCCACCCACCCACCCATCCATCCACTCATCCACAATCCATCCACTCATCCATCCATCCACCCATCCATCCACCCATCCATCCATCCACCCGTCTATCCATCCACCCATTCATCCACCCATCTGTCCATCCACACATCCATCCATCCCTCCACACATCCATCCACCCATCCAACCATTCATCCACCCATCCATCCACCCAGCCACCCATACATCTGTCCATCCACCCATCCGTCCATCCATACACCCAACCATCCATCTAATCGTCTATCCATCCACCCATCCATCCACCCATCCATCCATCCACCCGTCTATCCATCCACCCATTCATCCACCCATCTGTCCATCCACCATCCATCCATCCCTCCACACATCCATCCACCCATCCAACCATCCATCCACCCATCCACCCACCCACCCACCCATCCATCTGTCCATCCACCCATCCATCCATCCATCCAACCAACCATCCATCCACTCAACCATCCATCTATCCATCCATCCATCCACCTCTATGTCCATCCATCCATCCATCCATCCATCCATCCATCCACTCCATCCACACGTCCAACCACCCATCCATCCATCCATCCACCCGTCTACCCATCCACCCATCCATCCACCCATCTCTCCATCCACCCATCCATCCATCCCTCCACCCATCCATCCACCCATCCGTCCATCCATGCACCCAACCATCCATCTATCCATCTATCCATCCACCTCTCTGTCCATCCATCCAGCAAACCATCCCCCCATCCATCTACCCATCCGCCAATCCATCCACCCATCCACCCATCCACCCATCCATCCACCCATCCATCAATCCACCCGTGTATCCATCCACCCATCTGTCCAGCCACCCATCCATCCATTCCTCCACCCATTCATCCACCCATCCATCCACCCATCCATCTACCCACCCACCCATACTTCTGTCAATTCACCCATCCGTCCATCCCTCCACCCAACCATGCATCTACTCGTCTATCCATCCATGCATCCATCCACCCATCTGTCTATCCACCCATCCATCCATCCACCCGTCTATCCATCCACACATTCATCCACCCATCTGTCCATCCACCTATCCGTCCATCCATCCACTCAACCATCCTTCCACCCATCAGTTCATCCACCCATCCATCCATCCCTCCATCCACTCATCCATCCATCCACCCATCCATCCACCCATCCATCCATCCACCCGTCTATCCATCCACACATTCATCCACCCATCTGTCCATCCACCCATCCGTCCATCCATCCACTCAACCATCCATCCACCCATCTGTCCATCCACCCATCCATCCATCCCTCCACCCATCCACCCACCCACCCACCCATCCATCTGTCCATCCACCCATCCATCCATCCATCCAACCAACCATCCATCCACTCAACCGTCCATCTATCCATCCATCCATCCAACTCTCTGTCCATCCATCCATCCATCCATCCATCCATCCATCCATCCATCCACCCGTCTACCCATCCACCCATCCATCCACCCATCTGTCCATCCACCCATCCATCCATCCCTCCACACATCCATCCACCCATCCGTCCATCCATGCACCCAACCATCCATCTATCCATCCATCCATTCATCCACCTCTCTGTCCATCCATCCATCCATCCATCCCCCCATCCATCCACCCATCCACCAATCCATCCACCCATCCACCCATCCACCCACCCATCCACCCATCCATCAATCCACCCGTCTATCCTTCCACCCATCCATCCACCATCATCCATCCATCCACCCATCCATCCACCCATCCATCCACTCATCCATCCAGCCAGCCATCCATCCATCCATCCACCCGTCTACCCATCCACCCATCCATCCACCCATCTGTCCATCCACCCATCCATCCAACCCTCGACCCATCCATCCACCTATCCACCCTTCCATCCACCCATCCGTCCATCCATCCACCCATCCGTCCATCCATCCACCCATCCGTCCACCCACCCACCCATCCATCTGTCCATCCACCCATCCGTCCATCCATCCACCCAACCATCCATCCACCCAACCGTCCATCTATCCATCCATCCATTCACCTCTCTGTCCATCCATCCATCCATCCATCCACCCATCCATCCACCCATCCACCCACCCATCCACCCATCCACCCATCCACCCACCTATCCACCCATCCATCCACCCATCTGTCCATCCACCCATCCATCTATCCCTCCACCCATCCATCCACCCATCCACCCATCCATCCACCCATCCGTTCACCCTTTCACCCATCTGTCCACCCACCCACCCATCCATCTGTCCATCCACCCATCCGTCCATCCATCCACCCAACCATCCATCTATCCATCCATCCATCCACCTCTCTGTCCATCCATCCATCCATCCATCCATCCATCCACCCATCCATCCACTCATCCACAATCCATCCACTCATCCATCTATCCACTGTCCCATCCATCCACCCATCCATCCATTCACCCATCCATCCATCCAGTCATCCATGCATCCATTCAGCCATCCATCTGTCCATCCATCCACCCACCCACCCACCCATCCATCCACCCATCCATCCACTCATCCACAATCCATCCATCCATCCATCCATCCATCCATCTCGTCCATCCATCCACCCACCCGTCTGTCCATCCATCCATCCATCCATCCACCCACCCATCCATTCACCCATCCATCAATTCACCCATCCATCCGTCCATCCACCCACCCACCCACCCATCCACCCATCTATCCATTCCCCCATTCATCCATTCACCCCGCAAAACCTAACTTGTACAGTTCACTTTTCTACCTTTGATGAACGTTCAAAAGTGTGTATAAGGTGCTGCTTGCCTTTAAAAACTGCCTGTTTCATAATTTTCTTTGAGTAGTGAAATGAGCAGTTGAGCACTGCGCTAATTTTGGTGATGTAACATATTCTGGACTGTGGGATTTTGCAAAGCAATGTCTGTGGCTGGCGATTTGTTATGTAAGTGAATGCTGAAACATTCTTGTCAGTAAGCATTCAGGTAACAAAAGACATGTTAGTATGTCTCTGATCAGTAAATTGTTGATAATGATCTGAGTTCATCCTACCCAGCACAGAATGACTCACCTCAAATAGACAGCCAGTGGAAGGGAATTCAGATGTTCTACAACCACGGGACAGGAAGAGGGTTTTGTAATTTCATTTGGGTGATAGTTCATGACACATTTTGGGATCATACTTGTAGTTTTTTCCTTGTATATCTTAGTTGCTGGCATTAGTCATTTTAATTAGAAGTACCCAACTGTCAAATCATGCTATGTATAGACACTGAATGCAAAGTATTCTTTATTGCAACCATCAACATTAAACAGCATGTTTTATTTAAACTTTGACATACTCTGATGAAATGCATATTAATTTGTTGATCTCATTCTGAGAGCAAAGACTGTACTATATTAAAGTCTCCATTTTTCCTCTTTTACTGTGTTTCATTTTTCTTATGTACATCTCTCTTTGTGAATTTCAGTTGACTCAACTGTGCATAACCAGTTAGCCACAGCTCCATGTAACTCTGGTATTAGCTCCTTGCTTGGAGTAAAATTGATTCTTTTCAAGCACCCTGTTCATTCTTTAAGTCAAATCCATCCTGAGATTGATACACAATTTGAGCCATAAAGGGAGGCAGTGTCTTTAATATTTGATGTCATTTGTATTAGATTTTAAGGTTTTCCTGTTGGCTCAGCTGTAAAGAATCTGCCTGCCGATGCAGGAGACCCGGGTTTGATCCCTGGGTCGGGAAGTTTCCCTGGAGAGGGAAATGGCAACCCACTCCAGTGTTCTTTTTTTTTTTTTTTTCCAGTGGGTGTTTTTTTTTTTTTTCCATTTATTTTTATTAGTTGGAGGCTAATTACTTTACATCATTACAGTAGTTTTTGTCATACATTGAAATGAATTAGCCATGGATTTACATGTATTCCCCATCCCGGTCCCCCCTCCCACCTCCCTCTCCACTCGATCCCTCTGGGTCTTCCCAGTGCACCAGGCCCGAGCACTTGTCTCATGCACCCAACCTGGGCTGGTGATCTGTTTCACCCTAGATAATATACATGTTTCAATGCTGTTCTCTTGAAACATCCCACCCTCGCCTTCTCCCAGAGTCCACAAGTCTGTTCTATACATCTGAGTCTCTTTTTCTGTTTTGCATATAGGGTTATCATTACCATCTTTCTATATTCCATATATATGTGTTAGTATACTGTAATGGTCTTTATCTTTCTGGCTTACTTCACTCTGTATAATGGGCTCCAGTTTCATCCATCTCATTAGAACTGATTCAAATGAATTCTTTTTAATGGCTGAGTAATATTCCATGGTGTATATGTACCACAGCTTCCTCATCCATTCGTCTGCTGATGGGCATCTGGGTTGCTTCCATGTCCTGGCTATTATAAACAGTGCTGCGATGAACATTGGGGTGCACGTGTCTCTTTCAGATCTGGTTTCCTTGGTGTGTATGCCCAGAAGTGGGATTGCTGGGTCATATGGCAGTTCTATTTTCAGCTTTTTAAGAAATCTCCACACTGTTTTCCATAGTGGCTGTACTAATTTGCATTCCCACCAACAGTGTAAGAGGGTTCCCTTTTCTCCACACCCCCTCCAGCATTTATTGCTTGTAGACTTTTGGATAGCAGCCATCCTGACTGGCGTGTAATGGTACCTCATTGTGGTTTTGATTTGCATTTCTCTGATAATGAGTGATGTTGAGCATCTTTTCATGTGTTTGTTAGCCATCTGTATGTCTTCCTTGGAGAAATGTCTGTTGAGTTCTTTGGCCCATTTTTTGATTGGGTCATTTATTTTTCTGGAGTTGAGCTGGAGGAGTTGCTTGTATATTTTTGAGATTACTCCTTCCACTCCAGTGTTCTTGCCTGGAGAATCCCATGAACAGAGGAGCATGGCAGGCTACAGTCCATTGGGTCACAAAGAGTCAGACACAACTTAGCAACTGAGCAGGCACA
This sequence comes from Odocoileus virginianus, assembly GCF_023699985.2. Lineage (NCBI taxonomy): Eukaryota > Metazoa > Chordata > Mammalia > Artiodactyla > Cervidae > Odocoileus > Odocoileus virginianus. The sequence continues at coordinate 1,924,034 of NC_069709.1, read as the reverse complement.
CAAGTATTGGATTGAAGTGACGGGACACTTTGTAGAGATGGGTTCAGCTTCCTTGTGGGACGGTTATGGATGAGTTAGGCCAGTAACTCGGGATTACTGCCAACCTGCAACAATGGTTTCTTGCAATTTCTTAGAGCTAGAACTAATACTGAATAACTGATGTGAGTTTGAGGAAACCTGGCCCCTAAGTTTGCTGACAGTTCTGTACATGTAATCGATATGTTTGCAAATGCATTCATCATATCTTTTCAGGTACCAAACTGATAGTTTACTTTGACTGCTCATTTTACAATGGGAAGGATTGTGATCTAAGAGAGTTTTTAAAAAGATAACATGGGTGTTTCCGTGGGTGGTCCAGCGGCTAAGACGTGCGCTCCCAATGCAGGGGGACTAGTCTGAGCCTAGATCTCACATGCTCCAACTCAAGAGGTTTTGGAAGCCACAACGAGGACCCAGCACAGCCAAAAGTAAATAAATAAACTTAAATTTTTTTTTTTGAGACTTGTTTAATTTTGGCTGTGCCGGATCTTCCTTGCTGTGCGGGCTCCTCTCTAGTTGTGGCTAGCAGAGGCTTCTCTCTAGTTGTGGTGTGCAGTCTTCTCATTGTAGAGACTTCTGCTGTAGCTCCTGGGTCTCTAGAGCACTGGCTCAGTACTTGTGACATGTTTTCCCCGAACTCGGGATCCAACCTGTGTCTCCTGCATGGGCAGGCGAATCCTTCACTGCTGAGCCACCAGGGAAGCCTCATACATAAATATTTTAAAAAATAATACATGAGATAATGTTGAGAAGGAAATAACTGTGGGTAACGCGAGGGAAGAGGACTGATAATCTGATGTGTGCTGTGCTTAATCATTCAGTCATGTCCGACTCTTTGCAACCCCCATGGACTGTAGCCCGCCAGGCTTCTCTGTCCATGGGATTCTCCAGGCAAGAATGCTGGAGTGGGTTGCCGTGCCCTTCTCCAGGGGATCTTCCCTACCCAGGAATCACACCCATGGACAGAGGAGCCTGGCGGAGCTACACTCCATGGGGTCGCAAAGTCAGACACGACTGAGCGACGGAACAAGAACCCGCTTAGTGGGGGTGGGCTGGGAGGACTGTGGCAGAAGATACTGATGAAGAGGGAGCCTGTGATTGTGTGGGTGCAGGCGGTATGTGGGAGCTCTCTGCTTGGGTGCTCAGCTCTGCGTGACCCGAAACCAGCGTCCCATACCAGTCTGTTAGCAAAGGGAAGTCGTTCTTACGGTTACTCATACTTTGCTATCATTCGCTTCCGAAAGAAAGTGAAGTCACTCCGTCGTGTCCCAACTCTTTGCAACTCCATGGACGGTACCCCGCCAGGCTCCTGGGTCCCTGGGATTCTCCAGGCAAGAATATTGGAGTGGGTCGCCTTGCCCTCCTCCAGGGGATCTTCCCCACCCAGGGATCGAACGTGGACTCAGCTTCTTTGGGTCCTTTGAAGCAAAGCTGAAGTGGCTAGTCCCTGTGTGATGGTTAGTGAGCTTCTTAACGTCCCTGGGTTTTCATTTCGCCATTCCTACAGTGGGAACCTAGCTTGAAGAGTATGTCGTGTAAATAGGAAATAATATGCATAAAGTCATGTTGAGTGCACGTGGCAGACATTGTTGAATATGTGGTATCAGAAGCCCCCCTTTTGGATTAAATATTTGTTCTGAAATACCTGTTGCTAACTTGCGTGTCAATATCATAATTTACAAAATGATATCTAACATTTTATTCTAATGTATATGAAGGTTTTAAAATAACCAGGTTTGGTTTTTAATCGTGAGGCTGCAATATATTTAATTTTTAGTATTCAGTATCTCTTATCACTCAATACAGAATGAGAAGTGTTACACTAAATCCCTTGCCTTCATTGTGTTAGGGATGTGTGTTTGTGTGTGTGTGTTAATCAAGAGCTGTGTGTCCGACTTCCTTTTTGATATTAGTGATCACAGCATGTTGACACATTAATCATACCTTGTATACTGAAGAATCTGCCGGCCAGTACAGGAATCACGGGAGACGCGGGTTCAATCCCTGGGTCGGGAAGATCCCCTGGAGGAGGGCATGGCTACCCACTCCGGTATTCTTGCCTGGAGAATCCCACGGACAGAGGAGCTAGGTGGGCTGCAGTCCATGGGGCTGCAAAGAGTCAGACACGATTGAGCAGCTGAACAACAAAAACACCACTTGGTAGGAGTGGGGTGAGAGGACTGTGGCGTGATAACCAGCTTGAGCTGGAGTACTTTGACATTTGTTGCTTCCCTTCCCTGGATCCTTTCTTCCCGGAGAGGGGTCCTTGGGAACACTTTAGAGCATCCGCCCTTCGTTACAAAGTGTCACGGCCAAATGATCTCCAGGCTACTGTGCCCGGGGATTGCCTCTCAACCCACGAAATGGCATCATCTCAGACATGGACGGGTGAGTGGGCGGCACGGAATCACCTGATGAATGTTCTGTAAGGAATTATGAGCAGAAAGAATCATTTTGTACACACCTCTTTCACTAGAATATCATAGAGGAAGAGGAGAATGAAAAGATTAGGGAAAAAAAAAAAACCTCTCGCGAGCCAAGGGTTGGGGTTGCCGCCCCTCTGCCGAGAAGAGAATAGCAATGCCATGCTTTTTAGTCGTTGAAGGAGAGTTGATGTGCAGTGTTGTGTTGCTTTCAGGTGTAAAGCAAAGTGATTCACATCTCTGAAAAGAATCTGAAAAAGAATATGTGTGTGTATGTATATATATGTATATATTTGAAAGGATATATATATGCAGATTCTTTTCAGAATCTGAGAAAGGATATATATTTATGTGTATGGATGTATATTCAGATTCTTTTCTCTTTAGGATCTGAGAAAGGATATATATATATATATATATATATATATATATATATATATTCAGAATCTGAGAAAGGACACACACACACACACACATATATATATATGCGTGTATATTCAGATTCTTTTCATTTGCAGGTTATGACAATATACCAAGTACAGTTCCCTGTGCTATACCATAGGTCCCCATGGGTTATGTATTTTGTATATAGTAGTTTGTATCTGCTAATCCAACCTCCTACTTTATCCCTTTTCCCCTTCAGTGGCCATAATTTGGGCCTCTGTGCCCAAGGGTCTATTTCTGTCCTGTAAATAAGTTCATTTGTGTAGTTTTTAAAAAGATACAGGTATCACCTGCAGATGATACCATCAGTTATTTCTCTCTGTAGGTCTGACTTATTAATACCTCACTTCGTGTGATAATCTCTAGGCGCATCTATATTGCTGTAAATGGTGATATTTCATTCTTTTTTTATGACTGAATAATGTCTCACTGTGTGTGTGTGTGTGTGTGTGTGTGTGCCCGCGCATATGTTTCTGTATGTATGTATTTCCGTGGGTGTGTATATACGTCTTCTTTATCCCTTTGTTGACGGACATTTATGTTGCTTCCATGTCTTGGCCGATGTAAATAAAGCTGCAGTGAGCATCGGGGTACCTGAAAAAATCCAAATAAGACCATCAGTGTTCACTGTTACAATACATGGAGAATTGACAGGTAGTGCTAGAATTTGGTGCTAATGATGACATTGAGGAATATATGCTATTCTGCTTTCTGTCGTGCCTCTGAAATCTTATTCCTTTGTACCATTGAGTACTTGGAACAGTCTGTCACACTGCGAGAATAATATAACAAGAAAAGTCTCGGGAGTTTTTAACATATAATGAAAGCTTAGACACTGGTGCTCCAGGACACTCGACTGTAAGAGATTTGGGTACCAGTTGGAAAAAGAAAAAAAAAAAAACAGAGAAAACCCCACTAGATCGTGTAAGTTGGCTCTGTGTGTGCAGGCGGGTGATGTTGTGTAGAACTCCTTGGCCTGGTACCTAAACATGGAAACACTTCTCTCCCTGAAAGGAGAGCGTCAGGGAACTCTGTCCACTGAGGCCCTTGGACTCTACTTGGCCAGGACAGACAACCACGCATGGAGAAGTCAAACCAGATGCCAAGACCCTATTGATGGATTGCGTGATCCAGAAAACCATCATTACAGCATTATTCTTACACATGTTTAATACAAAGAGGAAAAAGCAATAGTTCTGTGTGTTCCTGAAATAATTTTCAATAATATTAAAAAAAAAAAAAACTTAAAGAGACCTCAGAAACTAATTTCTGTGTGTCTTTGCTACAAGGCAGAACTGTTTAATGGGACAAATGCATGGCCTCAAATTCTTCAAGATTTACAGGCAGGAGCTTCCAACTGCAACATTGTTAATTTTATTTTTGAATTTCAGTGAAGAAGAGATGCTCAAATGTTATGACAGTGCCTATAAATATACAAGATTATTTTTATGTCATGCCTGTCTTTCTGAAATACAGATGACATAGTCCCATTACTGTCTTTCTTATTAATTTTATCTCTCCTGCACATTTGTCTTGCTCTCTTGACTAATTCATAGTATGTGGCATCTTGTGAAGACAGAACCTTAATAGGATAGTTCAGCCATGGACACACGGCTGTATTTAACATGGAGAACCAACAAGGACCTGCTGTCCAGCACAGGGAAATCTGCTCAGTGTCATGTGGCAGACTGGATGGGGGAGAATGGATACATGTATCATATATATTGCTGAGTCCCTTTTCTCTGCACCTGAAACCATCACAACATTATTAGTCGGCTATGAAAGTGAAAGTCACTCAGTCGTGTCCGACTCTTTGCAACCCCATGGACTATACAGTCCATGGAATTCTCCAGGCCTGAATTCTGGAGTAGGGAGCCTTTCCCTTCCCCAGGGGATCTTCCTGACCTAGTATTGGAACCCAGGTCTCCCGCATTGCAGGCAGATTCTTTACCAGCTGAGCTACCAGGTTGGCTATGAAAGTGAAGTGAAAGTGAAGTCGGTCAGTCGTGTCAGACTCTTTGCAACCCCATGGACTATAGCCTACCAGGCTCCTCAGGCCATGGAATTTTCCAGGCAAGAGTACTGGAGTGGGTTGCCATTTCCTTCTCCAGGGCATCTTCCCAACCCAGGGAATCAAACCCGGGTCTCCCGCATTGCAGGCAGATGCTTTTACCATCTGAACCACCAGGGTCCCTATACTCTAATATATTCTAGTCACCAGGTTGGATATACTCTAATATAAAAGTGAAAAAAACAAAGAATGTCTAACAATAACTTACAAACCTTAGAAAAATATTAGGAATCTCTCTATTTTCTGGACACAACACAAAGTTGCATAATGCTCCTGCTTTTTGATGGAGTCTAAAATAAGCATTGTGTATTCATATTCCTCTTTGAATACTGACTTTGAAAAATAGACCAATTATTATTATTATTTTTTTCTTCTTTCCACTGTCTTAAAAGAAGTGATGTGATAAAAATGTCACACGGTTCAGAAAATGGCATGGGTTATCACTGACGAGGTCAGTGCATTTAGGATCCAGACCGATTATACTATAGAAATTTCTGTCGATTCTACTGATTATAAAAGGATGTTTTTCACCTTTGTTTTCTCACAGCTGGTGGACATGGCTTAGGAATGAGGGCATGAAGAATTCTTCCAGGAATGCCCCGATCTCTGCCTGTCCGTGGAGTGGAGAGTCTCTTTCTTTAAGTCCTGATTGCAACTCAAGCATTCAGTCCAGAGCACTTTGTCTTTAATAAAGTGCGGTCACTTAAAGCTGACTCCAACACCACTCTCAACACGGAAGATGCCTCTCAGAAACCAAGCCACTCTGCATGTCTGCGACTTCCGTCTCTGATCCCTCTGTCTTAACGGCCATACCAGCACCAGCCTTCCTGCCCCGGGAGCCCTGCGGCTGCCTTGGGAAGCCGTTCCTTGCGGAGCTGGCTCACTCTCCCTGGCGGCATCACCCCTAATAAGTCCACACGGCTTGTCCCTTGTTCCTTCTCAAACTCGCGCTCTCTAGGACCCTGGGGGAGACCTCTAAGGGGGTGTGTTAATCCAGATGGGAAGGGGGTTAGCACCCCTGGGACAGCCCACAGTCCCTAGGGCATGGATGCTCTTAGACACGATGGTTCCTGGAACAGCATGGGTTTGAAATGCACGGGTCCACTCATCCGCGCATTTTTTTTTTTCCCAAAATACTCCAGTATTACGGAATGGCCAGTTGGTTGAAAGCAGACATGGAGAATGTCAGAGACAGGCAGAAACTGTGGATGCAGAGGTTGACTCAACTCGCCTGCAGTTTCTCTACTGCATAGAGGGTCAGCACCCGAACCACTGTGGTGTTTGGGGTCCACTGTAAATGCTCCTACTGAAGGTGAAATCCCCACACACCTGGGTATACAGACCTCAGAGGATAGGGGAGCATGAGCCCCTTTTATCCACAGCCCTTTGCGTTCTTCACCCAGATTCCTGAGATCACCACCTACACAAGCCAGCTGCACAAAAGGTCTTGTTTGAGGTGTTCCTTTGGGGGGAACCCAGGATAAAGTAATGGGCAACCCACTCCAGGATTCTTGCCTGGAGAATCACACGGACAGAAGACCTGGTGGGCTGCAGTCCACGGGGTCGCAAAGACTCAGACACGACCGAGTGACGCACACACACACACACACAAAGACTGTTTCTTTTCCTTCTTCCCTCTCGCCTTCCTTCCTTTTTTCTTCTCTCCCGCTCTCTGTGTATATCTCTGTCTAATCTATTTTGTAATCCATCATTTGATCTAGTCTATCATCTACCATCCAGCATAAAGAGATACGGTGACTTCTAGAGGGTCATTTTCAAGGAATACTTATGATGTTTTAATGGCAACTTTGTCTGAATCTGGCTTCCCTGCTGACTCAGTGGTAAAAAAAATAAAATAAAATCTGCCTACACTGTAGGAGACATGGGTTGGATCCCGAGGTGGGGAAGAATCCCTGGAGAAGGGAATGGCAGCCCACTCCAGTATTCTCGCCTGGAGAATCCCACGGACACAGGAGCCTGGCGGGCTACAGTCCATGGGATCACAAAGAGTTGGACACGATTGAGCAACTAACACTTTCACACTTGCCGGAATCAGTAACAGCAAGCGATTTTCTATTCAATGGTTCTTCTTTTGCTTGCTACAGTTTATTGCAGACTTAAGAGTTACAGACTGAACGTGTTCCCCAGATTCTTTTCTCTGTGAGTCAGGAGGAGGGTCCCCATCAGAACCAGACCAGGCTGGTACTCTGAGAAGTAAAGTCTTATTGTTTACAAGCTGCCCATTGCATTAGACTGTGTTCTAGCAGCCTGAGCTGCCCCAGAGCTCTCTGTCTTTGAAGAAAGACGGCATGGTGGTCGTAAGAGGAAAATCTGAGTGAGTTCAGGAACAGAATGTAAATGACAGAGCCCACTTAGAATATGTCTGATTAGAGATAGTCCATGCGCTTGTTGTTCAAAGAAATGATGCAAGTCAGGCAGGATGATCTAAAGTGCAAGCTTGGGCTTCCCTGGTGGTCCGGTGGGTAAGGATCCGCCTGCCAATGCAGGGGACACGTGCACCCATCCCTGGTCCTGGAAGATCCCAAATGCCAAGGGGCACATAAGCCCAGGAGCCACAACTCCTGAATCTCACGCTCTCGAGAACCTGTGCTCGGCAAGATGAGACGCCACCTCCTGAGAAGCCCGAACACCACAAATGGTAGCCCCTGCTGGCCACGACGAGAAAAGGCCCTGTCCAGCAACAGAGACTCAGGCATGGCCCACAAGAAAGAAACCAACTTAAATCAGAAAGTACCCTCTGCCCCTCACCTCACCTGGAAATCTGCTCACCGGCCTGAGTGAGGTACGAACAAACTCTTCCCCGTGTCCTTAATCAAAAACGCAATGCCGCGTTGTTTTTGCAACAGTAGTGTGCTGTGAGTTTCCTTGCTGGTACCTTTTCCAGTCTTCCGTCTTCATGAGATAACTTTTCTTCCTTGATTCTTCTTCTGATGACGAGCTGCCTGTTATGTTTCATATGGGCGTGGCCTCTCAGCCAAGGCCAGCTGCAGTTAGGTCATCCTTGGCGTCGTCCTCTGTCAAGTGTTATGTCTCCAAGCTCATCGGAGAAGGGCGTCCAGTTCCAGAGGATGAGCACACACTCCTGGCTTCGTGTTGGCCCGAGCCTTGTCACTTCCACTTAAGGGTGATTCAGCAGGCAGTTCTGGGACATGACGTCACTGAGCAGAAGTCATGTCCAAACGCTGGCCAGCAAGCCTCCTGGGAAAGAGATGGATGGGAAAAAGACTTTAGATTTGGAAATGGTTCCGCTGTGCAAGCTATTGCATCAAACCGCTTATTCAACCCACACCTGAGAGTCTTTGAAAGAGATTGACTCAAGTGGGCCTCGGAAGGGTTATAATCAGCTATTGGCCGCAGTGTGTGACACTCTCTCTCAATTGGTGTGGACAGATACTAAGCAGAAGAAACGCCAGAGGCTGGCACAGTTTAAACATAAGTGAGCTGACGTGTTTATGCGATTCACTGGATAATATGATACAACAGATGACTTCCAAATCCTGACTTTTAAACTCTCTCCATATGTGTGGGCAGTTCGGTACATCCAATATTTCAAGTAACCCTTCACTGACTCTTCTCGTAAAGCAAGACGTCATTCTGTGAAGTAAATTATCCATCTCTCTCTCTCTCGATAAACTCTGGTTTTGTTCCCCTGTGTTTAATTTCCTCGAGGAAGAGCCGCTTCAAAAATTAGCTTGATTTTATTAAGCTCGAAATTACTTCCCATGTTGGAAGGATCACAGCTTTTTCTGTATATGGCAAAGAGGCGAAAATCTTTACTTGTGTAAAGAACTGTAATTTGAAAGATGATTACATTGATGCTGTTAGATCAGTCATCCGAGTAATGCAGCTTGCAGATCCTACATCGAAAGCCCTCGCTACGGGCCCACTGTCATACGTCTGGTTGGAACACATGCATGTGCATTTGTTTATATTTGCACATGATGTTATCTGTGAAAATATACTTGCTGATTGGTGTTGAGCTCATAAATGCTCAGAACTTTTCCGCACAGAGCATAATACTCTCGTTGGGATTAGACGTATGGAGATACTGCCAAACAGCATGGGTTTACAGGCCCTATCCGCTGGTCACCAACACAGTGTGAAGAACTCACGTGCTTGGTTTATTCAAACCGAAAGAGGGGAAGACGCCTGAACCGGCCAGCTGGCACAAATTATACTTGGAGCAGCATTTCTCTCCCGCTCATCCAAACAAAATAGGCTCACAGCTCATTCGTTCGTTGTTTTACTGTGTCCATCAAGATCTAGTCTAGTACCAGACTCACTGAGAGACACCCTTCACGGGTGTCTTGAGATTTGTAGGTTGCTGAATTTTTCATTCTGTCCTTTTTGAATCTCTTTTGGACTCTGCCTGAAGTTGTTCTCTTGAGTTGGATATTTCACTGTCCTTGTTTAGGATTTAAATCCCGTAGTTCCATTAGGGGCTCACAGTTTTCTCTAAGACTTTTGGCACTGATCTCAAATAGCATAAAATCAGTTGGTTTCCAAAAACAGGCGTTTGTTGTTGTTGAGCAGTTGCTAAGTTGTGTCCAACTCTTTGCGACCCCATGGACTGCAGCACTCCAGGCTCCTCTGTCCTTCACTATCTCCTGGAGCTTGCTCAGATTCGTGTCCATTGAGTTGATGGTGCTATGTGACCATCTCATCCTGTGTCATACCCTTCTCCTCCCACCTTCAATCTTTCCCAGCATCAGGGTCTTTTCCAGTGAGTCAGTTCTTCACATCAGGTGGCCAAAGGATTGGAGTTTCAGCTTCAGCATCAGTCCTTCCAATGAATATTGAGGACTGGTTTCTTTTAGGTTGGACTGGTTGGATCTCCTTGCAGTCCAAGGGGACTCTCTAGAGTCTTCTCCAACACCACAGTTCCAAAGCATCATTTCTTCGGTGTTCAACCTTCTTTATGGGCATAAATACATACATATTCTGTCTAAGTCTTCCCTGTTAAGTTACACCTATGTCTGTATCCATGTATCTCTGCTCAAAGAAATACTTAAAACCAAATACTGGGTCACTTGTGTTTAAATACTTGCAAACGGCTTTATTGTAAGTGTAACTTAATTACATTATCTTCACTAAATATCCTGGTAAGGCTCAATTCAGTGGCACGGATTGGGTCTAGGATCACCAGGCATAGACTTGACACACTCACACTGCATGGATTTTATACTGTCTACATTTTGTGCAAATGTGGACTTGCCAAAATTATTAAAAAATGTCTCGTGTCAGTTTCACCCTCAGAATCCCAAGTACTAGATGGAAATGACCATCCACCGGAAGGCTCCTGGGATGTGTGAATCAGGTTATTTCCTGTCTGTGCAATCCCGTTCCTATTCTTTTCCTGGCGAGACCCTACGAAACACAGACGCCCAATCCCCTGACCCTGTCTAGGAGCCTCTGAGCCAAGTCACTCTCCCCTCTGACTTCCCGGAATATCTCATTCCTCGACACGTCAGTGCATCTGTCCCTCCTTATTAACAGCTGCTCATGGCAGGGCCAGAATTTCAGGTAGACTTACACCTTGGGGTCTGTGCCTGCAGGTCTGTTGTTATTCCATTGCTCAGTCGTGTCAGACCCTTGCAACCCCATGGATTGTAGCCCACCAGGCTCCTCTGTCCATGGGATCTCCCCAGTTCCTCCTTCAAGGAATCTTCCCCACCCAGGGGTTGAACCCACATCTCCTGTATTGGCTGGCGGGTTCTTTACTGTTGAGCCACCAGGCTGCATTTCCATTGGTTTTGTGTCAAAATGAGCTGAACGATATGCTTGATTGAATCGTCCAGCTGCAAACCGTACGAACTGGAGGAGAAGTCAGTGGTGCTGACTTCTCACGTGGAAGTTTTCCTGCCATGAAATAACGCCCAAATAGACCGTAATCACATTAGAGGTGTCATGCTTTAATTTCGATTAACCCCGTACATTGCACTGAGTCTCACGCAGTTGAACGGTAATGAAATCCAAAAAAAGCTACATGCAGTATTATAGCTTTAGGTTTTTTTTTTAATACAAATATATATAAAGTTATAACTATACCCACGGGCAGGGCTCTTGCATGAGTCATGGGTCTTACCAGCAACCAGCCAGTGGCCGTGATCTGAGGGACTCACAGAACAGTCTCCACAAAGAATACATTTTTTCTGTGTAATGGGATTCCCACCAACAGCTTTGATGCTTTCTGAGTACATACCTGGCTTCTTGTAAAATTCACCTAGCCATCGTGACCTTATTAAACAGGGTCAGAAGCTGAAAGCATTGGGTGCAGTTCAGGACTTTTGGACGAAAGAATTTTTCACTTTTTTTTTTTTTTTTTTTAAATACTGTGGACTAAGTCCATAAACTGGCAGATTGCTCCGACGCTTAAAACGGAGACCTGTGAAAGCAGAGGTGCTGGGGTTCGACGGGAAGGACCCTCCGTCATGAGCACCCTGGGCACGAGATGGGTGGATGGCGGTCCTTGTGGGTGGTGGGCAGCATGGCAACTCACCCAGATGCCTTTGGGTGATCATGGAGAGGACTCTCTGCAACCCTGTGCCTCCTTCATATACAACAGGGAAAACCACCAGCTGCAGACCTGCCTCTTGATTTTCCCTGCAGCAGAGAGTGAGTCACGGAGTTGTCTAAGGCAGGCATTCCCAGAAAATGTCGTTTTCTGGGAGTGGGGGGAAGAAAAAAAATCTTACTATGTTGTGTATAAAGCACAGAATAATACAGAAAATAAACAGATACAAGGATATTCGTGGTATTAGAATTTCATTTTTTAAACTCCCTAACTACTCCCTGACTCTCCCTTCCCCCATCCTTTCCCCTGGTGACCATAAGGTTATTACAGAGTATTGAGCGGAGTTCCCTGGGCTGGGACCAGCAGGTCCTTGCTGGTTCTCCATGTGAAATATAGCGGTGTGTCCATGTCCATCCTAAACTCCCTGACTATCCCCGCTACCGTTCCCGCAGGAACTATAAGTTCATTCTCTATGTCTGTGAGTTTGTTTCTGTTTCAGAAAGAAGTTCACTTGTATCATTTCTTTTTAGACTGCTCAGATAACGGCTGTCATACAATATTTCACCTTCTCTGTCTAACCTACTTCAATCAGTGTGACAATGTCTAGGTCCATCCATCTTGCTGCAGATGGCATCATTTCCTTCTTTTGATGGCTCAGTAATATTCCCTTGTGTATGTATGTACCACATCTCCTTTATCCACTCCTCTGTCAATGACCATTTAGGGTGCATCCATGTCCTGGCTGTTGTGAATAGTTCTGCAGTGAACATTGGGGTGTGTGTGTTTTTGAATCATGTTTCACCCCCCACCCCGCCTCTGGATATATGCCCAGGAGTGGGATTGGAAGACTATAGTCAATCATGGGGTGTTGATTAGGGGGAAAAAAAAAACTTTCAGAAATCTCCTTAGAGGGTCACAGTGGGAAAAAACCTTTTCTTTGCTGGATGATATATAGCGGGGTGGGGCAAGGCTTGATGGCAGAGAAGAGGAGGTAAGGGGGAGACGACCACCTGCTGGGAGCGGTTGGACTGATGGAGAAACCAGAGAGAAGGCAGTATGCGTGCCGCTCTCCTAGAATGAGCACGGAGCCAGTGGAGCGTGCAGTTCTGGGCTAACGTAGACGAGGACATTCTTGTCTATCTTCTCGTTGCCTCCACGGGTAACCTCTTAAGGACCTTTTCCCAACCCTTGAAGACGTCTTGACCATGTTGCAGACTTCCCACACATTGGCAGTTACGGGAACAAGTCCTCATTTTCGTGATGAAGTCTCGTTTGTCTCGTGTGGCAAGCTCCCGCCCGCTTTCGTGTTTGGGTGCAACCCCGAGTGTCTCTTGTTCCTGCAGCTGGTGACCACGGGGCACGCAGAGGGAACAGTGTGGGATTCCACTCTTCTCTCTGCCTGCATCTTTTCCCACTCGGCCTTTTGCAGGTGGGGAGCAGGGAAGGGAGAAAGGATTTTATTTATTTATTCAATGCTTTTGGTTTGGATACAGACATGTAACTCTGCATTAAATAAAGTATTAGTTATGAGGGGGAGAAACTCCACCATTTCGATAAATAAAACTGTCCATTCCCTCTTTTTTGATGATTTAGGCCAACTGATCTATGAATTTTCAAGTCCGGCTTTTGGGAACCTTCATTTTGTTACCAGGATGTGTTTCAGCCCGTGGGCAGGGGCCTATAGATTCTACATTGCTGTAATAAAATTGTTCAACTAGAGCCCAGCCAAGTAAGCTTCTTTTAGAAATTATTTGGCCTGACACATGCACGCGTGCTAAGTCGCTTCAGTCGTGTCCGACTCTGTGCGACCCCATGGACTGTAGCACATCAGGCTCCTCTGTCCTCGGGATTCTCTAGGCACGAATATTGGAGTGGGTTGCCATTTCCTTCTCTGACACATAGGGTATGTCTTCCTCGGGGAAAATAAAAGTGTTGTCTGTTGTGTCCTGCAAAGGAAGTTAGGGCCCCACTCTAAACTAGCCCACCCTGCTCTCCCGGGCGTGCGGAAGGTCGGGTTTGGAGTCTCCGATCTTGAAACTCCACTTCCATACACTGTCCCTCTTAGGCAGCCCTCACTTAAGAGCCCAGCTCCGCTCAGCCGGACCCTCAGATCTCTTCGGAGCTCTCCGCCCCAGCAGTACCCGATGTAACCCCCCCGTGTGTGACACAAAACTTGCCTTGACAACAACCCGCTCTCTCCTAGCCACCATTTATCTGCCGTTTGCCAAGCAGCCTTTAAGCTTCTTCACAGAGGGTGTTTGTATTTACTCCCGCTTCTTCCAGAAAAGCCACTGTGTTCCCCACTTGGCAGCAGTACCTCTGAGAGGCCCGGGATGGGCGCCTCCGATCGCAGACGGAGGACAGCTGAGCGCCGTTGTAGGCATGCGGTCAGGGAGGGGACCGCAGTCCCCCCGGCGTTGCTCACCTCCCACCGCGGACTGGAGCTCTTTCTCGGAGGGAGCACTTACTCCCAGAGGCTCCGTTTGGGTCATCTTGTGGCTCAGCTGGTAAAGAATCCGCCTGCATTGCCGGAGACCTGGGTTTGATCCCTGGGTCGGGAGGATCCCTTGGAGAAGGGATGGGCTACCCACTCCAGTATTCTTGGGCTTCCCTGTGGCTCAGCTGGTAAAGAGTCCACCTGCAATGCAGGAGGCCTGGGTTCCCTCCCTGGGTTGGGAAGATCCCCCTGGAGAAGGGAAAGGCTACCCACTCCGGTATTCTGGGCTGGAGAATTCCATGGACTGTGTAGTCCATGGGGTCGCCAAGAGTCAGACACGACTGAGAGACTTTCACTTTCAGGCCTTTCCCAGTGAGACGCAAATCCACAGAGGGAGCCTGTGCATCTCACTGGGAGAAGGGTTGGGGTAATAAGATGACACATGTATGCCCTTTCTTTCTTTTCAGTGACTTCTTCCATAGGAAACTCTGTTTTGTATTTCTGCAAGTAAAGACAGCCTGCCAAAAAAAAAAACTCTTGATTTTGAGGAGGTAGAAATGAATTGTTACAGATGGAAAAAAAAAAAAGAGACATTTTCTTTAGAGAAAAAGGCATTTTACTTCCAAATAAAAACTGATTCTCCTTTTTCTAATGAAAAAGAGGGAAAAAAATGTAGACACAACAACCAAACTGCCACCATCAACCTCACTTACCCTCGGGGAACACCTCCCAGGGTTGTGATTGTGGTGGACACACGGCCAAAGAGTGGTGTCTGATTACAGCGGAGGGCTTAGCGGACCCTCAGCATTCTCCTCAAGAGTCCTCACTAATCATATCCGGTTTCTTTAAGATCATGATGTGGGAGAGGCCACACTCGGACAGACCCGACCAACCATGTGGTGGACATGATAGACTTGCTGCAGCTCAAACGGGTTCTTAAATGCACACGTTGAATTAAACAGATGCTGCCTGAAATTGTTCTCATTAGCAACCTGCCAAGCTTGCCTGTTGATGGGATATAGGGGTTATCAAAATTTCACTGAAGTGTTTATTTCTTTAATGAGGAGTGTGTGTGTCTGTGTGTACCGTTATTCAATTTTTTAATCTCTCCGATGTTATGGCAGAGGGTATTGCCTCTGTTGGATGGCATCACCGACTCGATGGACATGAGTTTGGTGTTGGGTGGCATCACTGACTCGATGGATGTGAGTGTGAGCAAGGTCCGGGAGTTGGTGATGGACAGGGAAGGGGGGCAGTGCTGCAGTCTGTGGGGTCACAGAGTCGGACACGACTGAGCGAGTGAACTGAACTGACTGCCTCTGTATTGCAAATCGTTCCCATTGGCAGATTGTCTGCTAATTAGTGGGCCGTCTTCCAGGGGCACTATTCAAAGAGGTATACATCTCCATCTGAAGGGAAAAAAAGCTCTTTGGGGAGTCTACATCAGAGACTAAGAAAACAAGAGATATAAAGTAAAAAATAAAAACAAACAAACAAAAAACCGAGATGTAAACTGCTGCTGAGGCTTTGTCCTTCTCCTGTTTTGCAGGTATTCTGGCCCTGACAGGGTCTTCCTCCCCCCGACTCTCTGGAAAATTTCACATTCCGGGCGCCTCCTCTTCGGACAAGGGCGTCTTGTGTCTTCGAGTCCAGCTGGAGAGCCTGGCGGGCAAACAGCGCAGGCTGTTCAGTCCCGGAGCCGTTTTACACATGCACGGCCGAAGCCAAGGCCAAGGCGGCGTCCTCGCCCCAGACGTGCTGGTTCACAGGCAGCCTGGCGCAGCTCAGACGCGGCGATTGGGTCCGCGAAAGGTAGGATGTGGACACGTGTTTCCCATCAGCACGTCCGCCCCTGCTCACACTGCTACCTCTCTGGTTGCCGTTCCATCATCCAGATGGATGTTTCATAGGAGGATGTGTTATTTGGCCCAGCTGGAGCTTTCCCAGGGGGCCAGCGGTGGCGTCACCTGCCCGGGTGTTCCCGCTGGGTCTCAGCTGGGGCTGGGGCCACTGCCAAGCTCGACACAAGACTCTCTTCACTGACTCCCAGGCCCCCCAGGCGGCCTCCCTGGACTGGCACACCCCCCGCCCCTCCGATTGCAGAAGAAACTCTAGAACTCTGCAGTGATGGCCGGCCAGAGATTTGTTTCAATAGCCATTATGCCCTGAGCAATGGCCCGTCTTCACAAGAGTTCTTTGAGACTGTGGTTAAAGGTGCCAATGAGATACCCCTTTCAGTGGCCACATAGATCAAAGCCACAAAGATGACGCTGATTTGAGGTGGATCGTGGGGACCAGGAGCAACGTGGTGTAGAAGAGGGTGGGTGCTGAGGCTGAGTGAGTGGGGAATAACAGGTGGGCTCTGATCCCTGGGTCGGGAAGACCCCGTGGAGAAGGGATGGGCTACCCACTCCAGTATTCTTGGGCTTTGCTGGTGGCCCAGCTGGTAAAGAATCCGCCTGCAAGGTGGGAGACCTGGGTTCGATCCCCGGGGTGGGACGATTCCCCTGGAGAAGGGAAAGGCTACCCACTCCAGGATTCTGGCCTGGAGAATCCCAGGGACTGTATAAGTCTGTGTGGTCACAAAGGATCAGACACAACTGAGCGACTTTCTCTTCCGCTTTCACTTTCTGTCCAGGAGGCAGGAGTTGGTCCAGGCACAGGGCCGTCTTCTGGGCCTCGATGCTCAGATGCACAAGCGTAAGAGGAGACCTGGAGGTCTGCTTTTTTTTTTTTTTTTGGCTGCACAGTATAGCATATAGGATCTCAGTTCGCCGATCAGGGCTCGAACTCGCGTCCCCTGCATTGGAAGCACAGAATCTCAACCACTGGATGGCCAGGGAATGCCCCCAGAATCCCCCAGGGCTCCTTTTACAGAAACTGAGCACTCATCCGGCCTCCATTGCCCAGAGTAGAGAAAACAAAAGTCACGTCTAAAGCCTGACCCACACTCAGCAGTTTCTCCTTTCCCAGCCTATTTATGAAACTGAAAGTCGTTCAGTCATGTCCCACTCTTTGCGACCTCATGGACTATAGAGTCCATGGAATTCTCCAGGCCAGAATACTGGAGCAGGTAGCCTTTCCCTTCTCCAGGGGGATCTTCCCAACCCAGGGATCGAACCCAGGTCTCCCGCATTGCAGGCAGATTCTTTACCAGCTGAGCCACAAGGGAAGCCCAAACATGGGTAGCCTATCCCTTCTCCAGCGGTTCTTTAGTTATCTTTACTTTGCCCTTTTCCTTTGTTCCAGCAACAGTGTCACCTTTATTCTATTTAAATTGTACCTTAGAATTTAGTGCCAGACATAAGACTCATAGTATCATGAAATTAAATAGTAGGTTATCCAAGTTGATTTTCCATTATGTCTTAACCTCTACTTGGAATGCAATTTTAAATACGTTCTCCTTCCCAAAAGTTATCAGAAAATTTATCGTTTACCAATCCTGATGGTAGGTAATTTATGAGTGAAAGTGCAAGTCACTCCATCTTGTCTGACTCTCTGCGACCCCATGGACCCTACACTCCATGGAATTCTCCAGGCCAGAATACTGGAGTGGGTAGCTGTTCCCATCTTCAGGAGATCTTCCCAACCCAGGAAGTGAACCCAGGTCTCCCACATTGCAGGTGGATTCCTTACCAGCTGAGGCACCAGGGAAGCCCAAGAATACCGGAGTTTCACATGTATGGTCTAGTTCCCCGACCGGGGATGGAACCTGGCCCAACTTTATTGGGAGCGTGGAGCCTTAGCCACTGGACCACTAGGGACGTCCTTAGTTCTGCCTGTTTGATTCCTATCAACAAAACCAAAAGAACAAGACGCAATTCCTAGCCGACATCTGAGTTTTTCATGGACCAAAATCCATGTGCTATGCCTGCTCTGCAAGGCTCAGTATGGTTTCCTATAAAGAGTCAGGAAGGCAGCATTTCAGGCCTTGTGACCTGTAGGGTCCTGATTTCAACCGCTCAACTCTGCTGGCCTAGCAAGTAAGCATTCAGAGATCTGTGACATGTAAGTAGATGCATGTGCCTCTGTTCCAGTAAAACTTTATTTATAACACTAGGTGGGATTCCATGTATCCCTAATGGATAACCCCATGGTTATCCATTCCCTACATGATACCATAATTTTTCTCCAACAAAATACACATTTTTGTCCCCTTCGGATCTGTCCATATTTTCCATCTTTGCATCATGCTGCTGTGTGGAGAGTGGGTCTTACCCCCCACCCCCAAGTGATGTTCCTTGTAAATCCCTAAATATGAAACTACCTTTAAAAGTTTCTGCTGTCAGCATCCTTCCTGGAAAGGTTAGTCTTTTTTTCTTAATTAGTTTTTAATTGGAGGATAATTGCTTTACAGTGTTTCATTGGTTTCTGCCCTACAACAAGCTGAATCAGCTGTCTTATGTCAGAAATGTATCATCCTGTTCCAAATTGCCTCTTAAACAGACTGTGCTGTGGTTTTATTAGGGGAAGGGGGGGCCTCCAGGCGTGGTTCTGGGAGAGATCAGAGAACTGGCGAGCTCCTGAAAATATGTGTTTATTGCAAATGCAGGGTGAGCTAGTTAGTCATGTCCAGGATTCAGAACAGAAAGAGGCTACTGTTGGGGCAAAGATTCTGACAGGAAAAGATGAAAGAGGTTTTGTGTCTGTAGCAACTGGGAAAGAGAGAAGCCATCAGTCTTGTCTGCAGCTGTCGTGATGGAAAGAGCGAGGTACGCAGCTCCTTTTGATGTGAATAAACACAGTTTTGTAGATTTCCATAATTCAGGGAGGTGTTCGGATTGGCCCATTTTCTGCTCATAGGTTGTGCATGTTGAGATTCAAGCTTTCACTGCAGGGTAAACCTCCTCCTCCTCCAGAATGACAGGAAGTGGCCGACAAGGCTCATTGTGAATCATGTTTGTCTGTGTATCAACGTTGTGTCTCCTCCAAGGGCAGGAGAATGTTCTTCTGCTCGATGATGTTGTAGACACCTACGATGAAACATGAGGAGACCTAATTCTGCAAATCAGATTTAGATGTGAAATCAGAAAGTCCAGGGAGAACTAGTCCCATTACTGTTTGTATCCAAAAGTGGAACGTCTTACTGGGTTCCTGATTTTTTTTTTCCTTCAGTTGATCTCTCCGAATTGGTATCAAATAACCATTGTTATTTCTTTCAGTTGGTTCATTTAGTTTAACACCCACTGCTGAGAACCGAGTGTTCTCTGAGGCAGTGGTCGCTAACCTTTTTGATATCAAGGACTGGTTTCGTGGAAGACAGTTTTCTCACAGGCTGGGGAGAGGAAGATGGTTTGGGGATGACTCAAGCATGTTACATTTATTGTGCCCGTTATTTGTATGGTCATTACAACAGCTCAACCTCGGATCATCAGGCACTAGGGCTTGGAGACTGCGGACCCCTGCTCTGTGGCATGCAAACACCTATTCATTAAATTCAGTTACGCTACGACTCTTGCTGCTGTTGTTCATTCACTTGTGTCCTACTCTCTGCGACCCCACGGACAGCAGCACATCAGGCTCCTCTGTCCTTCACTATCTCCCGGAGTTTGTTCAAACTCACGTCCATTGAGTCAGTGATGCCATCCAGCCATCTTACCTTTTGTCCCCCACTTCTCCTCCTGCCTTCAATCTTTCCCAGCATCAGGGTCTTTTCCATCAAGTCAGCCCTTCGCATCAGGTGGCCAAAGTATTGGAGCTTCAGCATGAGTCCTTCCACTGAATATCGATGGCTGATATTCTTTAGGATGGACTGGTTTGATCTCCTTGGCGTTCAAGGGATTCTCAAGAGTCTTCTCCAATACCACAGTTCCAAAGCATCAATTCTTAGGCACTCAGCTTTCTTTTATAGTCCAACTCTCACATCCATACATGACTACTGGAAAAACTATAACTTTGACTAGAGGGACCTTTGTCGGCAAAGTGATGTCTCTGCTTTTTAATATGCTGTCTAGGTTGGTCATAGCTTTTCTTCCAAGGAGCAAGCGTGTTTTAATTTCATGGCTGCAGCCACCATCTGCAGTGATTTTGGAGCCCAAGAAAATAAATTGCTCGAGGTCAGTGATTTGACTCAAACAATTCAACTTTGTGAACCTAGATGTGTAAAGTTGGTATCCCAGTGAAGAGAATTCCTGTGCCTGCATCACAGATCTTGGCATATCAGACAACAGTGAAAGCCCAGGGAAGCAAATAGCTCGGTGCTGCTGGTCCAGAAGAGCTGATTAAAGAGGTGATTTCAAGGAGGCTGAAGTCGCTATTGGAAAGTGTATCAGTTAGCTGTCGCCGTGTAACAAGTTAGCCACACGCTGAATCGCTTCAAACATGCTTGTTACCTCGTAGTTTCTGTGGGTCCAGAGTCTGGACGTGACCTGGCTGGATCCTCTGCTGGGATCTCACGTGGCTCCAGTCAAGGTATGCGCTGGGCTGTGTTGTCATCCGGAAGCTTGAGAAGGAGCCACTTCTGAGCTCCCGCCGGCTGTTGGGGGAAATCCAATTCCTTGTGCTTGTAGCATTCATGGCAGAACTGATAGGGAAGATGGAAGCGTACAGGTAGCCTCGTGGTGTGACTTAAGAAAGAACGCTGCTCACCACTCTTTCGGTGAGCAGATGATGGGGGGAAAGTTGGAGTTACTGCTTCAGCCCCAGAATTTGTGGTAATTTGTTGCTCAGCAGGAGACCTCATAGACATAAGAACAAGGGTCGAAATTAAAAGCGGTTGGTGGTGAAAATAGGAACACGTAATGGGATCTGTGTCAATGTGATTTACATAAACATGAAACACACACAGAAGTACAGATTTCATAAAGACAGATGAGCAAATAGCACACATGAAACATATTACAGAGCGTGAACAGGACAGGAGAGAGAATTGGGCTGAGCAGTAGGGATGAAAGGGGACATATGATAAAGAGCAGAGAATCTTCACATGGACCACTGGTGAGGAGACCCCATGGTCTGACCCGCGTGGGGTATAATTTACTCAGCCTTCCCCAACAGGGCTTCCCTGGTAGCTCAGGTGGTAAAGAATCTGCCTGCAATGCTGGAGACCCCGGTTCCATTCCTGGGTTGGGAAGACCCCCTGGATAAGGGAACGGCTACCCATTCCAGTATTCTGGCCTGGAGAATTCCATGGACTGTATAGTCCACTGGGTCACAAAGAGTCGGACACCACTGAGCAACTTTCACTTCCCCAACAGAGACTCAAAAAGGGAAAAGGGGCTGTATTTTAAAATATCAGTTAACATAGTTTTCCAAAAGGTCATCAAAATAAAGGTAAACAGACAAAAGTATCTTCCCTTGTAGATGGACTTAAGCTGTTAGAATAGACTTGTGACCAGAATCTTGGTTATATGGAATGTTGCTGACCCTGGAAATTTATATTTTAAACAATTGATACCAACTGGTTTGCCTTCTCTCTACTCATCAACCCAAGCTGACAGCGCCATGCTTCTCACAGCTGGGTGGTAACTTTCTACACGATTAAACGTACTCTTTCTCTCCAATTTCAGCATATGTGCTGTCGAAGCGAGCACACGTACTTTCTGTCATGCCGAAGCTATCTCGATTCCTTCACTGTTAGTCTGGGCGGGAATGGGCACAGAGAAGCAATTTCCCTTGTAAAGCTGAGAGTTACCAAAAAAAATTTTTTAATATATTTGACTAGCAATGAGATGAACTTCTCATCAGAAATTCCAGACTTGGAAACCAAGTCCTGTGTCCAGGCTTGATCATCCTTACACGTTAACGTCCCTGCTGCTGAATGTGTTAATACATTTGTTGTGTCTAAGGAGGCTCTTCGCCTTCTGCTGCATGGAGGGAAAAGGTCTGTCTGAAGAGGGAAACTTGGTCAGAATCCTAATTTCATGATGGGTACATTCTTCAAGTAGGCTACTCAGGCTTCTTGCTTTCAGCAGGCATTGACTTCCCAGGCGCTGTGATCCCTGATGTTGAGTCAACGGTCTTCAGGACATCTCATTTCTGGAAGAGAATTGATAAAAGTGGGGGAAGAACTCCTGTGTTTTTCTCCCCTCAAAGAAGCTCAGACGCCATGAGTCTACTTGAACGGCCCTAAATCCTTTTTGGATAGACCTCTCAGCAAAGACCACCCCTCCCAAAAATGTTGCTCAGTTGTGTCTGACTCTTTGTGACCCCATGCACTATACCGTCCATGGAATTCTCCAGGCCAGAAGACTGGAGTGGGTAGCCCTTCTCCAGGGGATCTCCCCAGCCCAGGGATTGAACCCAAGTCTCCCGCATTACAGGTGGATTCTTTTCCAGCTTAGCCACCAGGGAAGCCCAAGAATATTGGGGTGAGCAGCCTATCCCTTCTCCAGGGGATCTTCCTGACCCAGGAATCGAACCAGGGTCTCCTACATTACTGGCAGATTCCTTACCAACTGAGCTATCAGGGAAGGCCTGATATCTCTCTATATATACATCACGTCTATAGAGGTCAGTACTATCCATGGGTTCAGGCATCCGCTGTGACTTTTAGAAAGCACCCTGTCTGGATAAAGGGGGACTAGGTAATGAATACGACCGCCCCTTGAAAACCTTGCACATCCATGGTTTAGGCCAGAGACTTTCCCAAGACTAGACCAGTGTGGAGCTTCCTTAGCTTGGCCCAAGCAGGGAACATAGGAAGGGTGGTCTGTCTAGGGAATCAGATCAAAATGAAGGAATTGCCCAGGATAAGGTTTAATGGATGTGGGAGTTCTCTGGCGGGGGGGGGGGGGTTCAGGTACCACTACCTGGTTGATAAGTTGAAGCATGCACCTGGAAATCAGAATAAAGTCCTAAATAAAGGTGGAAATCAGTCACGTGTAGGAAGGGGTAAGAGAGGGGTGTCAGAGACAGTCTTTGCTGGCTTCTGCCCGGTCCAAACGTCTGGTTCACTGGGTGCGTCTCTAGGGCGATAACTCCCTCCCTGGAACAGGTGCTCTGTCTACACTCCTCAGGCAGTTAGGGGAAGGTCGGGGGTTCTTCCTGAGTCTTCTGGGTGTTTATTGCCCTCAGTCCACTTCAGCTCAGTTCAGTCGCTCAGTCACGTCTGACTCTGTGTGACCCCATGGACTGCAGCACGCCAGGCCTCCCTGTCCATCACCAACTCCCGGAGTCTACCCAAACTCATGTCCATTGAGTTGGTGATGCCATCCAACCATCTCATCCTCTTTCGCCCCCTTCTCCTCCTGCCCTCAGTCTTTCCCAGCATCAGGATCTTTTCCAGTGAGTCACTTCTTCGCATCAGGTGGCCAAAGTATTGGAGTTTTAGCTTCAGCATCCGTCCCTGCAATTAATATTCAGGACTGATTTTCTTTAGGGTGGACTGGTTGGATCTCCTTGCAGTCCAAGGGACTCTCAAGAGTTCTCCAGGACTACAGCTCAAAAGCATGCATTCTTCAACACTCAGCTTTCTTTATGGTCCAACACTCAAATCCATACATGACCACTGGAAAAACCATAGCCGTGACTAGACAGACCTTCGTTGGCAAAGTAGCATCCCTGCTTTTTAATATGCTGTCTTGGTCCTCACGCAGTAATAATTCCCAGGCTACAGAGATGTTCTGGGGTGGCCAGCTCTGCCTGCCTTATCTGGAAGGAGTGAATTGACTGTCTGCCCCATGGAGTCAGACAGCTATGGCTTTATCCAGCCGTGTCTCTGGCTTCTGGGGACACCGGGGAACTTCCTAAGCTCCTCTCAGCCCGATTTTCCTCATCTGGGATACGGGGCTATAAAGGAGAATTCACTTAGTGTATTACTCACTGTGGTTGGCCCCTTGCCTGGCGCATGGGAGCAGTCAAGGACGCACACTTGCCCAGCTGGATCGGGCATCACCCACTCTGCCTTCTTATTTCAGCTGCCAGGCTGAGAACATGAGCCCACATGTACGTCAGACTTAGTGGCCTGTTTTGGCCTTTCCCTCCTAGAGTGAAGTCAAGTGAAAGGCACTCAGTCGTGTTTGACTCTTTGCAACCCCATGGACTATACAGTCCATGGATTCTCCAGGCCAGAATCCTGGAGTGGGTAGCCGCTCCCTTCTCCAGGGGGATCTTCCCGACCCAGGGATCGAACCTAGGTCTTCTGCCTTGCAGGCGGATTCTTTACCAGCTGAGCCGCAAGGGAAGCAACAGGAATCCTGGAGTGGGTAGCGGTTCCCTTCTCCAGCAGATCTTCCCAACCCGGGAATCGAACCAGGGTCTCCTGCATTGCAGGCGGATTCATTACCAACTGAGGTGTCAGGGAAGCCGTTCGACATCCGAGTGGTTTATTTCAGTGATGTTGCTGTTTACAGAGGCCCCGAGTGTGGTGTAATAATGCTCTCTGATATCCCTGAACACAAGTTAATAATCTCTATCTGAGTATAATACATTAAGAAAAATAACTGCACGCATGCTTAGAGTTTGTAAGACAGAATCATAGGTTAATTGGAATATTGATTTTTCAGTACTATTTATTTCTTGGAGTGACATACATAATGGTAGGTGTAGGGAAAGGAGATTTTTTCTTTTTTTTTTAATCATGAGCAGGCTTATTTTACTAAGTGATTTTTTAAAAGACACATCCTTGTTCCTGGTACAGCGACTGTGTTAAATTTAACACCATTAATTTCTTCCGTTTGTCAAGAACGGTGTGTAAACAAATAATTTTGTTCTGGGTTTAACCAAGGTAAAGGTTTCCTTCGCTAGACTTATGAGGCTGTACAAAACAGTAATTATCTTTTGCGTGTGCAATCCATATCGTTATACCTGCAATCATTTGAAGGAATTAAAAGATTTATCAAAATGTACACTTTCCATCTAATGCGTGAGGTGCCTTTTCTGTGTTGCAGTTCTCATAGTTTCATTCATCTTAGAAGTGTAGCATGTTTTGTTCCCTGTAAACCTGTTGTTTACATGAATGATGTTGTCTTCTTGTGGTTCCTCAATGCGTGTACAACTCAGTAAGTGCTCTAGGCTCTCAGAGATGTGTATGCTTTCAGCAGCTTCCCTGGTGGCTGAGATGGTAAAGGATCTGCCTGCACTGCAGGAGACCTGGGTTCCATCCCTGGGTCGGGAAGATCCCCTGGAGGAGGAAATGGCAACCCACTCCAGGATTCTTGCCTGGAGAATCCCATGGACAGAGGAGCCTGGTGGGCTACAGTCCAAGGGGTCGCAAAGAGTCAGACACAACTAAGTGACTAACACTTTCACTTTCTTTTCATGCTTCCAGCAAGTTAAAAAGTCCAGTCAGAACATGCCTGTGAAAGCAATGCTGTCTGACTCCCAAGTTCTGCACCCTTAAAAATCACCTGATGCAAAGAGCTGACTCATTGGAAAAGACCCTGATGCTGGGAAAGATTGAAGGCGGGAGGAGAAGGGGATGACAGAGGATGAGATGGTTCAGTGGCATCACTGACTCAGTGGACATGGGTTTGGGTGGACTCCGGGAGTTGTTGATGGACAGGGAGGCCTGGTGTGCTGCAGTCCGTGGGGTTGCAAAGAGTCAGACACGACTGAGTGACTGAACTGACTGACTGGTACCTCTGGGCTCACAGAGCGTTCTCTTTTGAGACCTGTTTTTTCTCATTTATTTTCTGAAAATATTTATTTATGTATGTATTTATTTGGGTGTACTGGCTCTTAGCTGTGGTATGCACAATCTTCAATCTTGGTTATGAAATGCAAGATCTTTCCTTGTGGCTGGACCACCAGCAAAGTCTCTTTAATTTTTAAATGATGCATTAGCTAGAAATCATCTGAAATTATTAATGTGTGTGTTGACTGGGTTTCCCTGGTGTCTCAGACTGTAAAGGATCTGTCTGCAATGTGGGAGACCCAGGTTCAGTCTCTGGGTTGGAAAATTCCCGTGAAGAAGGGATAGAAAAATTCATTTCATGAAAGAAAGTATGTCCTTTTGATTACATATATAAAAAACTTAAAAAAAAAAAAAAACTCAATTCTTTAATTCTTTGTTCCAAATCTCAAGGGTGATCAAAGGCCTGTAGGTGGAAAAAATGTTATTTTTAACAAAAGATGAGAAGGAAAAATTGCTTTTATTTGAGACATCTTTAAATTTTGTATGGTAATTGTTATTGTTACTATTCATTCCCTTTCTTTTTCTGACCTAACAGTTGGTCCTGCTTTCTGACTTCTGAAATTCTGAAACGCTTTTAAGTGCCACCCCCTCACCCCCAATACACACACGAGGGCCACATCTTGATAATTACTTTGGAGAAGAAAACCATTGCATCTGATGCATTTTGTCATTGTTTACACACTAGGGTATCATTCCAGTGAATCCATGTTAACGATGTCTGAGGGTCTCATTTGCTCCCATTTCTGACCTTGGAAACAAGTCTGCTGACTTCTTGGCTTGACCTCTTGTCATCCGTGACTTAGAGGAGAAGAAAATAGATGAATTTTTTTTCCCCCCAACTAAGATGTCCGTTTTCTGTAACTGCACGTTGGCGACATGAAACTTGTTGAATTTTAACTCAGGTTGAATGCCCGCAAGCCTTTGGAATGATCCATGCCTATCTCCTAAACTGGCCATGTTCATATTCTTTTCCTTTATGCCTTGTTACAGGATGTTGAATAGAGTTCTCTGTGGTATACAGTAGGAACAAGTCATTTATCCAGAGGATGGCTTTTTAAGCTTGAGACTGCCGGCGAGACAATGTCTCTGCGCACTTGTGAGTGTTATCCATTGCGCACTTGTGAGTGTTATCCATTGCCCCTCCCACCCCTAAACAGGAAGGAGATGGCAGAGTTGGCCTTGTCTCCCCTCTCATGGGTCGTCAAGGAGATGCTAATGTTGCTCTGGGGACCGTCCTACCAGAGGGGCGTCCCTGCCCCCCTGGGCGACCACTGCCCCCGTGGGTGGTGGGTGGAGGGCCCGAAAGGACCGAGGTCCGCAGGTTTACGCGATCTCCATCACCTCCTGCTGCTAGTCTGCGTACTGCCGCTGAGAACAGACTCGATCATGTCTTCCCCAAGGCCCTTGAGTCTGTCCCACGGACATCCGAAGTCCGCTCCACCATAAGTTAGGATGGTAAGGTCTGGCCAGCCCTCTCCATTTGCAGCTGGTTATCTTTCCTCTTCACGTAAGATGATGGTCTCATCTGGACAGGTGAGCAAATTCACGCAGGACCGCTTGCTAAAGGGAAAAAAAAAATCTATCACTTGGGCAATTTATTTATCTATACTATAAGTTGTTAAAAGATTGTTAAAAGTCACATCTACTAATTTCAGTCATCTTCATAACGTCTTTTAGAAAGGTAAAAGAGTGTGAAAGATTGCAGGCAGATTCTTTACTAGCTGAGCCACAGTGGAAACCCATTCAACATCAAAGATCATATTAGATATTTTTAACCCATAAACCAGAAGAGTGTCTGAAGTATTCAAATGTTCTTTAGCCATTAAGATAAAATCCACTGGAAAAGTTTTCCATGAAAATGAAAGATTGTAAAAAGAGGGGAGCTGGTACATTCACGTCTGATTCTGTGTTGAGAAAGTACGACTCCTAAGGTTCATTTCTATTGTTTTTCTTTTACCAGCCTCCGGGCGAAAAATACAATGGGTTCAAGAAAGCCCCGCGTAATGCTAAATGAATTTCATGTTTCGGGAATCTTAGCCAGAAAGAGGAATTTAAGCAGAACCACTTGAGGGTAAAACACTTCGACTCTGATAAACCAAAAGCAGTTGATGAGCCATCATGATAGAAGAGACAATTTGAAATTCTGTCAAAGTCAATGAATTTCTGTATAGAAATTGTCACATAGCACGTTTCAAGTGCTCCGGGGGTTAAAAAGTCAGCATCCTTGCTAGAAAAAGCAATGATGTCCATCTACACATAGCCATCAGAACTTCCAGGGAGGGGAGGCAAGAAACACTTAAAAAAGTGTTTTCTCGCTTAAACATGAAGCTTATTCTTAAGAACTTGGGAGCTATGTCCTAGAAATGATTTCTCTCTGAAACCTTTGTGAATTATTACGAAGATCAAAAGCCGATGTGACTCCTTCTCTCTTCTTTACATAAGAGAAGAGGTTCATTATTGTTAAAGCTGTATTTAAAAAAAAATAGAATATAGGGAACAGAAGAGAAGTGTTAATTATAGGTGCTTTTTCAAATTTTTTCTTTTTTTTGCAGTCTTATGAGTAATAGTTTCTAGATCCTTTTGATTAGTAGAAGGGCACAGTATCAGCTTTTTCTTTCTTTTTTTTTTAGTAAAATGTCTCAGAACCTCCTTCCTTCATTTGTTTTTTACCGTTATCAAAACTCTATCAAAATTTTTTAAACAGCTACAACTAAAAAATTAAAGGAAACGGAAAAATAGCAAATGGATCTTTCACAGCAATAGGTATAAATGAGTCCTCACCACAAGAAAAATAATTTGTAACTATGTGCTGATTAATATTAACTAGACTTATGGTGGTGATCTTTTTTGCAATATGTACAGATAGCAAATCATGTTGTGCACCTGAAATGAATATAATGTTATATTTCAATTAAAAATAAGTATAAATGAGATTATCTGCCCATTAGAAACAAAAGATTATCACCCTTAAATACACATACATACAACTTAGAAAGATTATAGTGAGTAGAAATTGCAACCACCATCATATTCCATCACCAACAATAAAATGGGAAATCAAAGTCAAAAAATATTATATAAAGTAAAAAAAAAAAGGCACTGAAAATTTTAAGTAAAATATATTACAATCTGTGTCTTAACTGTTGAGTGCAAGAAAAAACAAAAACCTGAAATGCAGAATTTATCTAGAATAAATTAGTTGTAGCTAGCTGCAACATGCCCAGAAGAAATTAAATGATTTTTAATAAATACGGAATAGAAAAAAAAATGTGAGGCATATTCAACTGAAGTTGTTAGAAAAAGTAATTAAAAATAAAACTAGTGCATTCCCTCAGATTTCCTATGAACCTTAACTCTGAAAGCACCATGTGAGTTAAAAATTAAAAAAATATAACACTGATAATGAAAAGAACAAAAATGAAATTGAACATTAGAAAACAGACAAACAATAAAACATAAACCCACTAACCCTTGATGAAAATGAGTAAAATCAAGTCAGTAGATGATAAAATTTAAAAGTTGGTGATACCACAAATCCAAAATTTGAGATAAAATTTTATGGTTGGACTTACCATGATCCACTCCAGTTTTCTTGGGCTTCCTGGTGGCTCAGCTGGTTAAGAATCTGCCTGCAACGCGGGAGACCTGGGTTCCATCCCTGGGTCGGGAAGATCCCCTGGAGAAGGGAACGGCTACCCACGCAAGTATTCTGATCTGGAGAATTCCATGGACTGTATAGTCCATGGGGTCGCCAAGAGTCGGACATGACTGAGCGACTTTCACTTTCACTTACAATTGAAAAAGCTTGAAGCCACAATATTCAAGGCAGCTTTTTCTGGACGTTAAGACCCCTGAAACGCCACGACTGGACAGCCTTTGACAGGAAAGAAAATGAATGTATTGAGAGAGAAAGCGGTTTATAGAAGGTCTCATCCTCAGCCTCTTCTCTTGCCTTCGTTCCGTCCAGCCCACCCATTGTGAATACGACTTTTATTAGTTTCTTTCCGTAAATGTCAACAGGCATTGGGTCTCTCTGTCCACATCCACATGAAAAGATCTGATGCTTTTGTTTTGTACAGACACCCAGTATTTCACTGTGTGGCTTATTAGAGTTTGCTCAGCAAGTCCTGTTTAACGGAAATTGTTTCCAGTCATTTGCAAATTCCAGATGTGGCCTGGCCTGTAGCCACTGGGTGGAATATGGCAAATCAGACACTGATGAGAGCTTACTTTGAAAAGTAACATCTATTTTTCCGGTGTCTCTAGTTAGGCTGTGAGGAACTTCTCAGGTGGTGCTCGTGGTAAAGAAACCTCTTGCCAATGTAGGAGTCAGAAGAGATGTGGGTTCGATCCCTGCGTCGGGAAGATCCCCTGGAGGAGGGCATGGCAACCCTCTCCAGTATTCTTGCCTGGAGAATCCCCATGGACAGAGGAGCCTGGTGGAATATAGCCCACGGTGTTGCAAAGAGTCGGACGCAACTGAAGCGACCTAGCACGCCCGCGCGCAGG
Organism: Odocoileus virginianus; assembly: GCF_023699985.2. Lineage (NCBI taxonomy): Eukaryota > Metazoa > Chordata > Mammalia > Artiodactyla > Cervidae > Odocoileus > Odocoileus virginianus. Next base: position 1,894,001 of record NC_069709.1, on the reverse strand, counting down.
TTAGGTGTGGGAGCGCTGAACACAGTCTGTCAGCGGCTTTGGATTTTAAACCCGTGTCCGAACTTTTTTTCGTCCGTTTGTGAGTACACGTGCTCGCTTCCAACTTTTCAGCATGTGTCATTTCTACCCCCGAAACCGCAGAAATAGTCGTCGCATACAAACACAAATAAAGCTACGCTGATCCATCAGCATTTGACAGGGAGTTTGTTATTAATAAATGCCTTTGATGATTTTTAAATCCTTGCCAGCTGTTTAGAAATAATTGAGGCTGTGAAACCTGGAACAGTGTTTCCAGTTCCCAAGCAAACGGAATCTTAACTGCTGGCCTGTAAATTTCTCCCACTGTTATTTTTAGACAGCAATATCCTGAAGCAAATTAGCACATGTAGAACTATCTCAATCCACTTTAGAAGCAGGAAATGTCTATAGTCCACACTTTCCATTGAAGTCTTGAGTTACTAATTTGAACTCAAGTGCGTCTTTGAATTTCTTGAGATCTGGGCCAGATGACGCATCCTCGGATGTATTTAATCCCAGGGGTTTTCCCGTTGAATACCCACCAGTGTGGGTGTGTCTGTCATCTGCGGTTTATGTCCCTCTGGTCAAGCCTGGTCCATCGTGATCAGTGTATGCCCTTATCCTATACTGGTTATTGGTTATTCAGTATTTGAAGCCACTTCGACCGTTAGAACTGTTCTCATATAAACCTTGCGAACTGGCCCAGGTACCCCCTCTGAGTCCAGAATAAATACGGATCTGGCAGTTCACATTCCCCCAGGAACCAAGACAGAAAAGCCTTTTGTGGACTCGGTGACTCATCAGAGAGGGCAGCTTTTACACAGCGATGTCCATTTAGACCAAATGGAGGAAGTTTACCATCCCACGCATGCCACTTTGTGGCTCCCGTAAAACAGACTTGTGAGATACAAATCTCTTCATACCCGTTGTTAAGCCCAGGGCGGTAACATCATTGGAATTAGAAAAGTCAGGCTCTGACAAAGAAAGCGCTCCAGCTTGAGTATGATTCTGAACAAACGGTGCAGGTCAGCGGGAAGCTTTATCGGGGACGGTTTTTCCCTGTGCCAACCCCCTGGAAGACCCAAACTCCCCCTGCCTCTCCCAACACAAGCAAGCTTTAGCTGACGTTTATACTTCCTCTACCATCACGAATCTTCTTTCCAAAATAACTATCAGATTTAAATGATGGATATCCTAATCCTTTTTGTCATTGCCTCTGAATGTTCATGGCCAATAAGTGCAGACAGTCTCCTCTGCTTCAGGAGCTTTTCTCATCGTGGGCAGAACCAGGTAGTGTGGCATCTTACCCTTATACGTCGGCTCTGGAAACGTCCCAGGAGCAGAGAGGAAATGTGGACCCTAGACAGAATCTTTCATTCTCCACTGTGTCTGTGATTTGGGGAAAAGTCCGGAGGTTAAAGAAAAGCAGAAATAGCAATGCATCATGTCATCGATACGTGTATAATACTGCACGTCTCCGTCATCAGGAATTATTAATACCTCCTGTCGGTCACTGCCTTCTGGTATTTGTGGGTCATATGCAGCACGAAGTGGAGGGGGCCAGACAGACATGGTGATGTTCAGGGCTGAGCCCTCCCCTTCCCCGGGTGATTGAGTTCGTGCTGGTGGGCAGACCCTGTGAGCCTTGAGTTCCTCAAGTGCAGAGGGGAGACATGTGCGGTTTAAAAATCAACATCGCGCATCAGGCCTTGAGCAAAGTTCAGATGCCACCCACATGCTCTCTGTTTGGACCCAGCTCTCTTGATTGCCCTAAAAATACATCATAATTTTTCTTCTTGGTCCCCTTTGATTCATGATTTTGACTCAAGTCTTTTTTTTTTTTTTTTGAAATGTATCTGGAGCAACATTTAAGACACCTGGCAATGTGTGTGTGTGTGTGTGTGTGTGTGACTTGTTAAGTCACGTCCGACTCATTGCAACCTCATGGACTGCAGCCCTCCAGGCTCCTTGGTCCATGGGATTCTCCAGGCAAGAGCACTGGAGTGGGTTGCCCTGCCCTCCTCCAGGGGATCTTCCCGACCCAGGGATTGAACATGGGTCTCCCACACCGCAGACCGATTGTTGACCGTCCGAGCCGCCAGGGAACCCCACCTGGCAGTATGCGACCCTATAAGAAGAATGAGGGTAAAACGTCCACAGCAGTGAGAGGCGCGTGGATGGAGAAGTATCAGGGAAAGGGGAGTTATGGGAGGGCAGCTGCAGAGATGACCTGCCGCTCCCAGGATGGATGGCAAGCAGAGAGACGCCAGGACTTGACGGTGATGGTCTTCTGATGAGATGGTGGTGCCCACTGTACCCCCTGGAAGACACCCGTGTAGTCCTGGGTCCGAGTGGCACTGATGACACACGCTGACTTTGGGAACGACTGATTCCTTAATTTTTGGTTGCGCTGGGTCTCGGTTGCTGTGCACAGACTTTCTCTAGCCGTGGTGAGCAGGGGGCTTCTCTCTGCTTGTGGTGCTCGGGTTTCTCATTGCAGTGGCTTCCCTAGTTGCAGAGCACGGGCTCCAGGCACGCAGGCTTCAGGAGTTGTGAGCTTCAGTTGTTCAGCAGCATTCCTTCCCGGACCAGGAATCGAACCGGTGTCCCCTGCACTCGCTGGCAGATTCCTCTTCACTCTACTAACCGGGGCAGCCTGGCACATGCCGCTGTGTATACTGTGAAGACAGGGGTGTCAGTGATAGCTTTTGAAAACAAAAACAGTATAGGAACTTCCTCTGTGGCCCACTGGTTAAAACTTTGCCTTCCAGTCCAGTGGCTGCAGGTTCGATCCCTGGTTGGGGACCTAAGATCCCACCTTCCTTGTGGTGAAAAAAAGACCCAAACCTAAAACAGAAGCAGTGTTGTAACAGCTTCAATAAAGACTTTAAATATCGTCCATATAAAAAAAAATCCTATACAAAAAGAAAGACATCCCTTATTTATTGTAACAGTGACATCCCTTATATGTGGAATCTAAAATGAAATTTTACAAATGAATTTACAAAACAGAAAGAGAGTGTCAGAATTAGAGAATGAACTTGTGGTTGTTAGGGGGATGGATGGGGAGAGGGATTGTTAGGGAGTTTGGGATGGACATGGACACACTGCTGTATTTCACATGGAGAACCAGCAAGGACCTGCTGGCCAGCTCAGGGAACTCTGCTCAATACTCTGTGATAACCTGATGGTCACCAGGGGGAAGGATGGGGGAAGGGACAGTCAGGGAGTCTGGGATGGACATGGACACGCTGCTGTGTTTAACATGGAGAACCAGCAAGGACCTGCTGGACAGCACAGGGAACTCTGCTCAATACTCTGTGATAACCTCATGGTCACCAGGGGGAAGGATGGGGGAAGGGACAGTCAGGGAGTCTGGGATGGACATGGACACATGGCTGTGTTTAGCATGGAGAACCAGCAAGGACCTGCTGGACAGCCCAGGGAACTCTGCTCAACACTCTGTAATAACCTGATGGTCACCAGGGGGAAGGATGGGGGAAGGGATGGTCAGGGAGTCTGGGATGGACATGGACACACGGCTGTGTTTAACATGGAGAACCAGCAAGGACCTGCTGGACAGCTCAGGGAACTCTGCTCAATGTCACGTGGCAGCCTGGATGGGAGGGGAGTTTGGGGGAGGATGGATGCATGTATATGCATGGCTGAGACCCTTCATTGTTCACCTGAAACTATGCCAAGGTGTTCCACAATACAAAATAAAAAGTGATTTAAAAAAAAATTTAAGAAGTGTTAACTCTGACTCCCATTGGCCCTTGAGACAGAAGGTCTTGGTGTTGTGAGAGCTCCATGGTGCCTCAGGGTCTTAGAAGGTGACACTCTGCCCACACGCAGGGTGACTCTTCTCTTTTGCTAAGGTTTTCTCCCTGCCCGGCGGGAGCCGCACCCCACCTGGGCAGCCTTGACTGTCCAGCACAAAGGGGTTTACACCCCTGAAACAACCCTCGGGTGTGAAGCAACCCTCAGTGGAATAATTCTCAGTTTTCTGAGTCTCCAGTTGCAAGATCCCCGTGGTGAGGACCTTCTCTGCCTCTTCTCCTTTCTGTTGGAGGTTCTCACTTCCTTAGCAAGGCTTCCCGACATCCTTTATGCAAAGAAACTACCTACCCTTAAGTCTTAGACTCCATGTCTCCTCTGGGAGAACCCAAACCAAGACATTTCATTAAACGTACCAGCACGTTGATAGTGTACCTTTGTGAAGGAATTTCTGTGGGGAGATGATGTAACCAATATAGGGTAATCCACAGCAGCTGTTGCCGTGAGCCCCTCTGTTGCAGGAAGACGGTTTAGACCATCTCGGGTCAGGAAGGGATGGTGTGTACAGTCTCCCTGCACGACGGGCTTTAACCAGTCCTGCCCACGTCAGACATTCTCAGTTCAGTCGCTCAGTCGTGTCCGACTCTTGGTGACCCCATGGACTGCAGCACGCCAGGCCTCCCTGTCCATCACCAACTCCCGGAGCTTGCTCAAACTCATGTCCATTGAGTCGGTGACGCCATCCAACCATCTCATCCTCTGTCGTCCCCTTCTCCTCCTGCCCCCAATCTTTCCCAGCATCAGGGCCTTTCCCAGTGAATCAGCTCTTCACATCAGGCGGCCAAAGTAGGGGAATGAATAGGAGTTGAACAGGCTTGAGAGTGGCTGCAGGGAGGCAGGTGATTGTCCAGTTTCTTGATTCACCTCCGTCCACTTTGTGAATTTCATCTGTGAATATACATCATTCATTCACTGTGAAATGTATGCTTGCAATTTTCTGTGTTATGTTAAACTTCAGTGAAAAAACTCACCTTTTAACCAATGTTATTTAGAAAACTATCTTAGCCAGGGATCAAACCTGTGTCTCCTGCATTGGCAGCTGGATTCTTGACCACCTAGCCACCAGGGAAGCCTGGTACATGTGCATAGACGTTGGTATTTCCTGTCTGCGGAATCATCAGATTTTTTTCTGCACAGGTCTAAAATTCAGACATGCTGTGTTGCTCTTTTGTAAAAGAGAATAATTCCTCTTTGGTAGGAGTATGGTGAGATAGCAGTGATGTAAGTAGTTTTCAGCTCCAGATGAATACCCAAATAGTAGACCATTTGCTCCTGTGTTTCCAAAGAACATCATTCATTTCACTAACATGAAAGTAGGTGGCACAGTGATCATTTACCGTGAAACTCAAAGACGCTAACATGCATTCTTTACCTGGCTGACGGATGCCCAGCGTTATAGGTCAACTTTAGTTTGGCTTACAGGAGTCCTTGATGAAATCAGGCTTCACTGAAGGCTGGCAGAGAAAAGTTGATTCTGCAGGCAGGAAATACCAAACTCTGTATATAGGTACCAGGTTTCCTGCTGGCTTGGACTGTAAAGAACCCACCTGCCAATGCAGGAGACCCAGGTTCCATCCATGGGTTGGGAAGATTCCCCTGGAGGAGAAAATGGCAACCCACTCCAGTATTCTAGCCTGGAAAATTCCAGGGACAGAGGAGCCTGGTGGGCCTACAGTCCATGGGGTCACAAAGAGTCGGGCTTGACTGAGCAACTTTGACTCACTCACTCAAAAAAACCGAGGCTTAGCTCATTCAACTAGTGCTTCAGATTACCCAGCAGAGACTGTTGAGTTGGAACCTGAAACAAGGGAATCTCTGTCCGGCAGCCAAGGTCTCCGCCGTCGTGTAAGAGCAGACAGCCTTCTCGGAGTCGAGAAGTGGGCCAAACCTGCAGACATTTGCATGGCAACGCATAATTACTCAGACCCTCTCCTGGGCAGCGGTGTTCTCTGGCCTTCCGTGTGTTTCTGCTTATAGTGTTTGGGGTTTTCTGTTTTTTAAAATGGTTTCAAAGTATTTAATTTGTATGCAGTTCAGTGATGAAAGCACCTCTCATCCTGTTTTTCCCAGTGAAGCAAGCAGAATATTTGCACAGAGGTGGTCTAGATACCTATATCCATAAACAACAATAGAGTTTAGTTGTCTCCCTTACTGGGAATATGGTTGCTTTTTTTTTTTTCCTACATGAACTTTTTATGCATGTGGGGAGATGGGCAGCATCTTCACTCCATTTTATATATCTATATCTATCTATATAAAATGTATATATATATAATGTATATATAGATCTATCTATCTATATAAAGTATATATAGATCTATCTATATCTATATATATATATAATGTATTTGGGCTGTGCTGGATTTTGGTTGCTACGAGCAGACATTTTCATTTCTCTGTGTTGACATATTAAAGCATTTCAGGAGGACAACAGATACATCTGCTCAAAAGGTTTTTCTCCTGTGTCTTTATTTTATTTTATTTTTGAAGTTGAAGTGGAACTAATTTAAGAAGCTGAATCTGATCTCCTGGCACACCTTCCTTTAAGGAAACCAGTGGGCTTTGCTTTCATTGCAGTGAAACTATATCAACGGCAGTCTCACTGTATTTCAGCCTTCCTGTCTGTCTTGGTTGCTACGAGCAGGCTTGTCTCTGCTTGCAGCCCGTGGTGAAGCTACTCCTGTTGCATTGTGGTGTCTTCACTTGGGGCATGTGGTCTTCAGGAGTTGCCTTCCAGAATCTGGAATCTGCTGGATTCCAGAGCACAGGTTCAGTGACTGTGAGATGCGGACTGAGTTGCTTCTGGGCACCGTGGGATCTTCCCGGACCAGGGTTTGAACCCGTGGCCCCTAGCATGGCAAGCGGGATTTCTTAACCGCCGACTCCCCAGGGAAGCCCTTCCTATGTCTTCTATACACCATTATTCTTGGTCGCCCCAAAGGAAGAAGCCATGTCGTCTTCTCTGAGATGCCCACCCCCCGACCCCTTCCTGAGTCGTCTCCTCTTGTTATTTCCTTTTACCCTTGAGTAGCTAAGGGTTGTGTTGACCTTGAGTCGATTTGGGAAGCCAGCTTCGGCGACAGGACTGTCGTGACAACACAAGGCAGGAAACAGTCCTTTTACACCAAGACCCTGTGATTGTAAGATGTCGTTTCACCTCCTGGGAAACAGTATTGCTCAGCATTTTTTCACGTCTGTGTTTGCTCATCTGGGGCGGGTTGAACGTGGCCATAGCGGTGGGGATGATTCTGCATCTCAGCAGCAAGTATTTTCTTGGTCCCTCCCCCTGTATCCTCTTAGCATCCTCCACAGTAGACTTTGAGGTTTGGCTGACTGTGGTCTGTCATTTCTGTATTCACTCTTTCTTTGGTTCATGTATTTTTTTTGACGGAAAAGAATCATTGAAAAAATCACTCACATATTTACCTCTACTATGATTTCTCTGATGACATCCTTGGTAAAAAACCACCTCCTCCATCAAGGAGCACTCATTAAACTGATAAAAAAGCATTTCAGTCTTCCTTATCTCTGTCAGTATTGAAAAGAAGATCTCAACACAGGAAGCTTTGAAGCTGAATGCTGCTTTATGCCAACCACATCTAAAAAACTCTTTTGGAAACTTCATGGACTTCTTTTTTTTTTTTTTTCACATCTGTGCTATCTCTAAAGATAGATTGATGAAGTTGGCAGTTTTTCCCATTTGTCTCCTTGCAGGTACAGAGGTGATGCTTCAGGCAGAAGCATAATCAGGAGGAAAGTAAATCACAGACAGAAGGAGAAGTCGTTCTCTTTGAGCTTCTGTTGGAAAGAGAAAAAAATTCTCTTATAATAAATAAGAAATCCCATTCATGCTTTGTACTTCAAAAAAGAGTGGCAGTTGTGTTTCTTTAGTTGGTTGGGTACAGTTTCCAAGCTTGCTGGCATGTCATAAACACTCGTTAATGGTTAAACCATCAATCTCTATTCCTCACGGAGTATTGTTTAGTTGCGAAGTTGTGTGTGACTCTTTGCAACCCCATGGACTGCAGCACACCAGGCTTCCCTGTCCTTCACCAACTCCCAGAGTTTACTCAAACTCATATCCATTGGGTCAGAGATGCCATCCAACCATCTCATCCTCTGTCATCCCCTTCTCCTCCCGCCTTCAATCTTTCCCAGCATCAGGGTCTTTTCCAGTGAGTCAGTTCTTCATATCAGGCGGCCAAAGTATTGGAGCTTCAGCTTCAGCATCAGTCCTTCCAGTGAATATTCAAGATTGATTTCCTTTAAGACTGACTGGTTTGATCTCCTTGCAGTCCACGAGACTCTCAAGAGTCTTCTCCAACACCACAGTTCAAAAGCATCAATTCTTCGTTGCTCAGCTTTCTTTATAGTCCAATTCTCACATCCATATGTGACTACTGGAAAAACCATAGCCTTGACTAGATGGACCTTTGTTGGCAAATTGATGTCTCTGCTTTTTAATATGCTGTCTAGGTTGGTCATAGCTTTTCTTCCAAGGAGCAAGCATCTTTTAATTCCATAGAGTAAGTTGCTTCAAAAAACAGTTTCTACCCTGGAAAGATGACTTTAAGAAAAGATGACTTTCTTAAAGATGACTTTAAGAAAATTTCCCTTTTCCAACAGACTGTTCTGTAGGTATAAGGGGGATAACAAGGTGGAGTCATGCTAAGTGTTTGAGGGAGAACATTCCAGGTGGAGACTAGCGGCATATTTACGGCCCATATGTGGGCCGTACAGTGAGACTGTCATTGATATGTTTTATTTCAAGGAAAGGAAAGCCCAGTGGTTTAGTTAAAGGAAGGTGCGCCAGGAGATCTGCTTCAGTTTCTTAAATGATGTGTTTGCTCAAACTCATCCAGTCCGCACTTCCGTTTCAATTTTTGTTTCTCTATGTTGACATATTAAAGTGTTTCAAGAGGTCAGCAGATACATCTGCTCAAAAGGTTTTCCTCCTGTGTCTTCAATTTTTTTTTTTTTGTAGTTAAAGTGGAACTAATTTTACATTTTCTTCCACCCTTAAAATTGTTCTGTGCTGGTTCCTGCCTCAATATAGTCCAAGAGAGGAGGACTTAATATTTTTTGTGAACTTTCTGTATGTCTGCCAGAGAAATTAGTGGTTTACATGGGGTTTATCAAACTGGCCTCCCAAAATAATTGTTCTTTCAAAATTAGGACAAGCTAAGCTGTGTTTGTTTCACAGAGAAGTAGTTTGTCTTAATATATACACTCACATATATATACATACATACACTCATATATATATATATATATGCATACAATATGTATATACATACACACATATGTATATACACGCTATGCATGCAACATTTTTGGGAAGGCAGAAGGTTCATTCTGTTTTTATTTCCCTGTGTATGAAGGGTGGGCTTCCCTGGTAATAGTTATTTCCAGTTGATATGCTGTTTGCCTCAGTAGTCAATCATGTAATGTTTAAATCCAGACTAAATGAAGGTTCGCAGGGAATTAAGACTATGTCAGCCATGGAATATGAGTACGTTCAAATTTCTCAAAACCGTCCAATCCACCCTCCAGATTACTTCAGGCTTAGGCAGATCATCAGATTTGATAATACGCTCTTTTGGATGCATGAGATTACATTCGTGAATTTAAATTTTTTTTTTTTTTTTTTGCAAAAACAGCTATCATTGGAATACACTCTTTTAAATGATTGAGATTACATTCCTGAATTTAACTTCTTTTTAAATAAGCTATCTTTGGCATTTAGACAACCGAAACATTTCAGAGTCGTGATTCTACATGTTAAGTCACCTCTCCACATGTAATTCGGGTCTCTGCCTGCAGACAGACTCTGTGATAGGGGAATCACAGCCCTGATTTTCACACTGGCCGAATTACTCGTCCCTTTTCAGTCATCTCTTTCATCCCTTGGTGCGGAGACAGGTCAGGGAGATCCTAAACTCTCTGCCCGGGACATGGTAGAGGCTGTGCCAACACAGCCGAAGGCATGGGTGAGCCCCCAGAATTCATCCTAAGGAGCCCCGTCCATCCTGCCTGGGCAGATTACAGGCTTGGTAGCTCACTGCCACTAGCTCAGACACAGCGGTTAGATCACAGTTTGTTTATTTATTGCATCCTCTGGGCGATGCCGGCTATAGTTTGTTTGCATCTGCCATGTCCCCATGGCTCAGATGATAAACACTCTGCCTGAAGTGCAGTAGACCCAAGTTCACTCCCTGGGTCGGGAAGATTCCCCTGGAGAAGGGAAAGGCTACCCACTCCAGTATCCTTGCCTGGAGAATCCCATGGACAGAGGAGCCTGGAGGGCTGCAGTTCACGGGGTTGCAGAGAGTCGGACACGACTGAGTGACTCACACTTGCATTCGTTTCACCTTCGATGTGTGCACCTTGAACTTGAACAACTGCAGAAGATGGTGGGAGACCCCAGGGTGCAGAAACTGTTTAGTTTCCCAAAGAGGGAGAGACGCTGGCCATGCAAGAGTCACTCACTGCACGAGAGATTTCTCGGATGGATACCGTGTCATGGGGGGAGAAACGCGAGGAGACGGGCAGTGTGGAAACCTGTAGGCAAAACACCCTGAAGAGGGCCTTGCTCCTCCAAGTGTGGCTCCCAGACCGGCAGCGTCAGTCTCCCCCAGGAGCTGCTTAGAAATCTACAATCCCAGCCCTGCCCCAGCCCAGCAAACCAGGATCGGCACGGTTATCCCATCCCCCAGCTCACTGGAGGTGGGGCGGGCTGCATACGGGTTGGTGATTTCAGTCGTTTCAGCATCAGCTTTCAGGAAGTCCTCTGTGGAGCTGAGGAGAAGGACTGCCTCTTACGAGTAGCCTGGCAGCTTTGTGTCCGTTTGTACAGACAGCAGCATCGCTCTCCTGCAGCAGACACCCCCCCCCGGGGAGTCCCCTGAACTCAGGGAGGCAGGCCCGGCTGATAGCCTCGGGCGGGTGCAGGAACTGACATGCTTTACTTTTGAGACATTGCCCAAGGCCCTGTGCGAAACCACCTGCTTCCTTTCACATACCTGTGTCCGGGAACCCCCCACTTCATTGCTGTTGTTGACTTGCTCAGTCGTGTCCGACTCCCTGCGATCCTAGGAACTGCAGCACGCCAGGCCTCCCTGTCCGTCACCAGCTCCCGGAGCTTGCTCAAACTCATGTCCATCGAGTCGCTGATTCCACCCAACCATCTCATCCTCTGTCGCCCCCTTCTCCTCCTGCCTTTAATCTTTCCCAGCATCAGGGTCTTTGCCAGTGAGCTGGCTCTTCCCATCAGGTGGCCAAAGGACTGGAGCTTCAGTATCACCTGGCTTAGTTACAGTGAAAGCAATTAAGAGTGTGAGACAGTATGAATATATGCTATTTTTTTTTATAGATTTTTTTATGTGGGCCATTTTTTTATTTTAAGGTTTTTAAACTTTTTATTCTGTATTGGGGTATAGCCGATTCCCAGTGCTGTGCTAAATAAGTTCAGATGGACAGCAAAGGGACTCAGCCATACATATACATGTATCCATTCTCCCCCAAACGCCTGTCCCCCGTCCAGGCTGTGATGTGGACCGTTTTAGAAGTCTTTACTGGATTTGTGACAGTATTGCTTCTGTTTTATGTTTTGGTTTTTTGGCCATGAGGCATGTGGGATCTTGGCTCCCTGACCAGGGATTGAACCCACATTCCCTGCCTTAGAAGGTGAACTGTTAACCATTGGACGACCAGGGAAGACACAGTGCATTGACTATTTTAATACCTGAGCATTAAGAGATAGCACCAAACCTTTTCTGAAATGCACACAGTGAATGTGGGTACCCATTAAATGACCCAAATACCAAGTGCCTCCTTTGTTCCTTCAGCTTCCTTTTACTTAAAGAAAATAAAAAGAAACCTCGTAATTACCTAGTTATGTTCCTGTTGTGTCTACTAGACAGTGAAGTCTGGAAAGGCTGGGATTGTGTCTGCTTCTTGTTCCAGGTCTAGCGTTGCCAGATTTAGCAAATGAAAACTACACGACTCAGCTAATAAACCTGAAGGTCAGAGAAACAAGGATGTGATGTGGTTTTGGTACAAGTATGGTTCATGCTGTATTTGAATCAGGCTTATGTTTTTCAAAGAGAGAGTCCCTTGGATGGCAAGGAGATCGAACCAGTCAATGCTACAGGAAATCAGTCCTGGATATTCATTGGAAGGACTGATGCTGAAGCTCCAAAACTTTGGCCACCTGATGCAAAGAAATGACTTATTGGAAAAGACCCTGATGCTGGGAAAGATTGAAGGCGGGAGGAGAAGGGGACAACAGAGGATGAGGTGGTTGGATGGCAACATCGACTACATGGACATGAGTTTGAGCAAGCTCTGGGAGTTGGTGATGGACAGGGAAGCCTGGCGTGCTGGAATCCATGGAGTCGCAAGATTTGGATATGACTGAGCGACTGAACTGAATGTTTTTCAGATATCTGCTATTTTCTCTGAGCTTCAAATCTAAGTCAGTGTCTTGGACTCTATCTGGAGACAGAATCTGGACCTCAGCATTCTCATGAGTACTCGGCACTGATCGGACGATCAATAAATATTGAACACTTCTGCCATGAAGCAGAAAGCTGCATATCGGATTTGTGTAAGGAGAGAAGGTAGGTGCAGAAAAGAACAGTGAGCCATGAGAAATCAGAGCCTGGCTTGTTGTAACCATCATGGCAAGTAGTTTATCAGGGGTAGTTTATCAAGGAGAGCATCCATGGATGAGTTCCTTTCGCTGAGAAGAAGGGGGAAATGCCTTCCGGGCAGATAGCTGTGGCTCTGAGCTCATGGGAGGGTCTCACCTTGTCCAGGGAGCCTTCTGCCTGTGAAACCTGGAGCTTGAATAAGCCTGAGTTTCTCCTTCGGTGACAGATGAAAATTTAATGGCAAAGTGGGAGACAGCAATACTGCATACTTGTTTCTTTGGGGAGTGCAGAAAAGTTACTCTCATAATGATGGAAAGTTGAGATATAAAAATGTAGCAGATAGCTCTTTTGCAAAACAAAAGTTCAGTCGTGTCCGACTCTCTGCGACCCCAGAGACCGCAGCACACCATGCCTCCCTGTCCACCACCAACTCCCGGAGCTTGCTCAAACTCATGTCCGTCGAGTTGCTGATTCCATCCAACCATCTCATCCTCTGTCGTCACCTTCTCCTCCTGCCTTCAATCTTTCCCAGCATCAGGGTCTTTCCCAATGAGTCAGATTTCCTTCCAAGGAGCTTCCTTAGTGTGGCTGTCGCTCACCCCATGGCATAATTTATCTCTCAACAACAGTGTTCATAATTAGAAATAAAAATGTCTTGGATAATGGTTTGCGTATAGCCTACTCCCCAGGAAAAGTCTCTTTTTCCTCTCTGCAGTAGCTATAATCTTAGACATAATACCTTTCTCATAGTAGATGCTCAATGAATTTGTCTTTAAAGAAAGCAATTGAATGCATCCTGGTGTATGAAGTCGACCTAAAGCTTGTCTTCCTGAACTCATGTGTCTGTGTTACCTTCACACATATCTTGGTTGTAGAAGGTTCTTTTATTCTAGTGCTGAGTACACTGATTCTTTGTCTTTTGATAGTTACCTTTGCTGGTTTACAGGGAGTATTCAGTTGCTCATTCGTGTCCAGCTCTTTGCAACCCTGTAGCCTATAGCCCACCAGATTCCTCTGTTCATGGGATTATCACATCAAGAATGCTGGAGCGGGTTGCCATTTTCTCCTCCAGGGGATCTTCCCTAGCCAGGGATCGAACCTGTGTCTACCATGATTCCTGCTTCGGTAGGCAGGTTCTTTTCCACTGAGCCACTGGGGAAGCCTATTTTATAGGGGGAGAGGTCCGCTTCATTTCAAGCTGTCATAAGCTTGCTTATTTCCCTTGACAGTTGAGTCACTGTCTTTAGTTATACTTTAGTTTTTAAAGTATCCTTAGAGAATGTGCATGCATTTTCACTCATTTTGCCAAGAACTCAATGGATTTGCTAATTCGATATATATTTTATGTTTTTAAGCTCAGGCAGGTATTCCTGAATTATATTTTTGATACTTCTGAGAGACAAAGGTAGGTGACAGAGGATGTCTGTGTGTCTCAGCTGGTAAAGAATCCGCCTGCAACACGGGAGACCTGGGTTCGATCCCTGGGTTGGAAAGATCCCCTGGAGAAGGGAAAGACTACCCACTCCAGTGTTCTTGCCTGGAGAATTCCATGGACTGTGTCATCCATGGGGTCGCAAAGAGTCGGACACAACTGAGCGACTTTCACTTTCACTTTTGACAGTTTGGTTCAGTATTAGCATCTCTGTCCTTTTTTTGCCATTTCATGAAGTATATGGAATGTGCTTTCACATTTTCTGTTTTTCCAGAACTAGTAATGCTGTTAGTTTTTACTTTTGTTTTCTTTCTGTTTATCCTGCTCATGGGTGTGAAAAGTGTTTCTTGGCTTCCTCCTATTGTTGTTTTCTCTCTGCATCTTGACTTTAGCCTAAATAATAACATGGTTAAAACAACAAGATGTTCTTCATATTAATAAGATAAAATATTGATAAAATAAAGTATTAATAAAATAAAATTTAAAGCCTAACCACTTTTTGACACCATGGAGTATACAGTCCATGGAATTCTCCAGGCCAGAACACTGGAGTGGATGGCCATTCCCTCCTCCAGGGGATCTTCCCAACCTCGGGATCGAACCCAGGTTTCCCACATTGCAGGCGGATTCTTTACCAGCTGAGCCACCAGGAAAGCCCGTTAATAAAATAAAGAATCAAATAACACTAGTGAAGGCCACAGAAGGATCAGTAATGATAATTCCTTTGCACTAAGAAATTAATTAGCACAGTGTGTACTCCTAAGATCCCAGACGATTTTAATCTTATTTAGTATGCTCTTAACAAAATACCGTCTCAGATGGACACTTAAATGCTCCCTGGCTCACCTCTCAAATTTAATGTAATCATTTACATCTCATTTGGGTTGCAGTTAGAATAAAGAGCTTCAAACAAAATTGACATAAAACAAATGGTGAATCCATTCTTATTTGAGGCACAGGCTAAGCATACGGGTAAGTGCATGCATTATGAAGTCAAATAGAGCATTAGAGTAAGTAATTAGGAAGCAAACCTCTGACAGTGAAACAGCTGCGTTCTGATATAAAATACAGCCTGCGTAGCCCTGTAATTCATTCTTATGACCTACTTTGTGTTGTTTCTATTTATCAAGGGTCTTAAGGAGAATGACAGAAAGTCATCAATAAATTATTGAAAGTATGCCATGGGTATCAGCAGAGAGAGTTCAGAAGTTTTAAAATTCTTCCCGACTCACCTTGTGGTGCAGAGTTCTTGTTTCGCCCTTCCCAATTTGCAGAGCTTTGATGACCACCTCTTCCATTCAAGTCCTCATTTGTAAAATGGTCATGAGATGAATTATGCCCGTGGTTCTAGATCTTAAGGGTGTATGCAGGGCTTGTGAAACACCAATCCTTGTAGTATCCCCACACCACCCCCCGCCCGCAGACTCTGTCATCTGTTGCTCTGGGTTCAGGCTCAGCATTTGCATTCCGGTTGGGTACCCTGGTGATGTCGATGCTGCTGACTTGGGGAATCACAGTTACAGGAGGTAACCTCTGAGGCCTGGGTGAGGAGCTCCAGTGTGGACTCAGCCCAGAGATTCTGGCTGGAGTGACCTTGAGTGGCTGGCATGGCAGGGATTTAACATGCCGCAGCCTGGACGGCCATCCGTCTGTATGAAGCTTGGGCTGCCTCCGTGGTGATTTCAGTTATTCGATCCTTGTTCTGTCTCTTCCCACACGCTCTTGGTTTCGTTCTGTTTTATAGCTTCCTGTTCTGAGTCCCTTCGTGAACCCAGATTGGTCAATAGATGCTTGTTTGATTCATGACTACATACGTTTCAGCCTCTACTGATAGAATTGAAGCCTAGCTCTCAGCAGAGTTTGGGCTCCATGTCTTGGGTGATTGACTGTTGTCTTTTCTCACACCTGTTAGCTCCACGGGTCCATATGGATCATTCCAGTGCTGGAGTTGGACACGAAAGAAAGTGAAGTCGCTCAGTCGTGGCGGACGAAAGAAAGTGAAGTCGCTCAGTCGTGGCGGACTCTTTGCGACCCCGTGGACCCATGGACTGTAGCCTACCAGGCTCCTCCGTCCATGGAATTTTCCAGGCAATAGGACTGGAGTGGATTGCATTTAAAGACATTCCATAGAGAACATTTCCTTAAATGAACCTTTTATATGTGTTAGTCGCTTAGTCTTGTCCTACTCTTTGCGACCCCATGGACTGTAGCTCACCAGGCGCCTCTGTCCATGGGATTCTCCAGGCAAGAATACTGGAGTGGGTTGCCATTTCCTTCCCTCCAGGGGATCTTCCTGACCCAGGGATCGAAGCCTGGTCTCCTGCATTGCAGGCAGATCCTTTACCATCTGAGCTATCGGGAAGCCTTTTATGGTGATTTTGGTAAAGGTCCTAGGATAACAGTTTTTACTTAAGATCTTATCTTTGTTAATGTTTCATGTTTATCATAAATCCGAGATGAGTGACTCTGATAATTAGTTGTGTAAATATTAGTGTGTTAGTTGCTCAGTCGAGTCCAACTCTTTGTGACCCCATGGACTGTAGCCCACCAGGCGCCTCTGTCTGTGGAATTTTTCCAGGCAAGAATACTGGAATGGGTAGCCATTCCCTCCTCCAGGGGATCTTCCTGATCCAGGGATCCAACGTGGGTCTCCTGCATTGCAGGCAGATTCTTTCTTTACTGTTTGAACAAACAGGGGAGCCCTGCATGAGAATTAAAGTGCAGTCAAATACTTCTGCAAGTAGTCAACCAGAAGGCCTTTGAAAGCGGGGAAAAAGGAAGCTTCTCAGGTCATTAGTCCTTTTTAAAACTGCAAATCATTCCCCTAAAGCTGACCCAATTCTATTTTCTTAAAATGTAAACAAATCTCCAGATAAAAGGATCTTTAGGGAATAAACAAAGACTTTACACTTCTTTTGACATTAAAAAAAAAAAATTGGAGGAGCCCCCCCCCTTTCAAAAACTTCTAATTTTAAATTGCAAATAGGCATCAAAGGGACTCAGCCATACATACACATGTATGGAGGAGGCCCCTTCTTGTAATTGATCATTTATAGGAAGGGGAGCTGGTTCTAAATACCAGAGAATTAAATTATTTTCAAAGATGCTCATAATGTCTTTTGAGTATTGGCATCCTTTTCTTCAATAAACCTTTGATAAATGGTAGTAGCTTCTTCTTGGCCTTGTGTTAGATGTGGCTCATGAAGTTCAACAAAACTTTGACTCAAAAATGTGAGCACTCGATAACAGTCATTTAGTTTTGGCTATTCAGTGGGACCCTGCCATATGGTGTGTGAACAAGGTTGAATAATCTGTGTGATGTGGGGTGGGGGATTGACCCGTGAAAAGAGAGGCAACTTGGAGGCCAGCATGCATGAGCAGCTTGAAGCACCTAGCTCAGGAGACCTGTCACCTACTAGTCATTCACTCATTCTGTGGCCGTGGCCACCTTGGATTTCCACAAAGGTGGCATCCTGACCGCTCAAAATGATAGAATATATCCTGGAAAATTGTACGCTTTCATATGTGACAAAGAAACACTTTCTAAACAGAGGGTTTGGTCGATCCCTGACTCACTTCTCAGGACTCCTGTGTGAATGCCGAAATGCTTTCTGCAATCTTAAAGCTGTTTCTTTTCTTTAAAAGAATACAAAAGTCTGTATTTCCTGATGTTTGAATTAAGGAATCTTTCGAGGGAATATTCCGTGACGATTACTGGATTTGGTGGCTCTTTCAGAAATTTTTTGAATGGAATTCTGGTTCTGCAAGAGGCCAAATCAATTGCAAAGAATTCCTTAAAAAAAAAAAAAAAAAGGATTGGGTTGTACTACATGTTATGCTGTTATTGAACCATTTAAAAAATGATGTATCTATAATATATGGATAAGGATAAGATGGGGACTTCAAAAAAAATTTTTTTTTTTAATTTTTGAGTGCAGGTACTTTGTAGGGTTGGGTTAATTTCTGCTGTACAATGAAGTGAATGAGCTATATGTATACGTATATGCCTCTTTTGTCTTTCCTTCCCATTTAGGTCTCCACAGAGCGTTGAGAAGAGTTCCCTGGGCTATATAGCAAGTTCCATTAATTATCTGTTTCATAACAGGCTGTCAGCAGTGGATGTATCTCAACCCCAGTCTCCCAATTCATCCCACCCACCTCCCTGCCTCAGTCTTCACATGTTTCTCCTCTATGTCTGTATGTCTGTTTCCACTTTGTCAAGAAGAATCTCTGTGCCCTTTTTTTTTTCCCTTAAATGAAAAGAAGTGTTAGGGTGGAAAGACTGTGGGTGGCATTGGTCTCTTCAGAAGCCTTAAGGTACTGTTTTAACAGCATCTGTGCAAGTTTTAAGAGAAAACGGTCTCTTGATTTCTAACATCAGAGACTTGCAACCTATTTTAGCAGCTCCCACAGACTTTGAACCCGGGGAGGGAGGGAGGCAAAGAGAGGTGAAAGACTGGTTTCCTTCACGCTGAAGTCTATCACCACACTGCATGTGTGTGCTCTTCCAGAACTTTCGGAGGAAACTTAGCCAAAGGCATATACAGTCAGGAATAGCATAGACGCAGGGAAGGGACAGTGCAGACGTGGGGAAGGACAGCTTAAAAACATCAGCAGCACGGGATGTCAACAGACTGGCTTTCTTCTAATATGGGGAAAATAGACTGCCTCATTCATAGATACATGATTGTCATTTGCCTGAGCTCTGAATTGATAGCTGGTGGCATGTGAAATGTTCTTCAACTCTGTCTTTTTTTTTTCCTTTAAATGTAAATTTTTTTAATTTTTTTTAATGTAAATTTTTTTTTTTAAATGTAAAAATTTTATTTTTTTAAATGTAAAAATTTTTGATTTTTTTTAAGTGTAAAAATTTTTTATTTTTTTAAAATGTAAACATTTTTTATTTTTTTAATGTAAACATTTTTGATTTTTTAAGATGTAAAAATTTTTAATTTTTTTAGATGTAAACATTTTTTAATTAAAAAAAATTTATGTATTTATTTGACTGCACCAGGTCTTAGCTGTGGCAGGTGATCACTTAGTGTCAGAATGTGCGATCTGTTTCCCTGACCAGGGTTGGAACCTGAGTCCACTGCATTGAGAGAGCCAGGAGTCCTGGCCAGTAGACCACCAGGGCAAGTCCCATCAGCTCCTAAATCTGTTCTAAGGTCCCAAACTATTCTTCCCAAAGCGACTTTCTCAAACAGAGAGTGGGGAAGAGGGGAGAAAAGAGAGAGAGAGAGAGCTTTCTATTTTAGCAACAGGGCTAGGTTCTCAGCATACTTGTGACTCAAACGAAACTTTCCCAAGCGCAACCAAAATAGCTCCCACAGAGTTTCAAATGATGAGAATCAAGCCCAGATGGTCTGGACCGAAAATATTAAATCCGATGCTGTTACTATGGTCAAGTGAGATGAAATACTTGCATTTATTTTTTTTTTTTCTGATTCTATTTAAATTAGTCTTTTTAAGAAATCCTGCTGCTTCAAAATATCTTTTCCACTGCTCCATTAAGTGCATGAATTTTCTTCCCTGAGTCATGCGAGTGGGTAAAGAAATTGAACTTTTAGAGGGCCCTTGTTTAATAATAACCGTGTCTGCAGGGTGGACGTGATAACATCTGAAAGTGCCCGGTACTCCAGTCACATGAAGTGTTCGTTGGGTGGCCGGGAGAATGGTGTTGAGTCCGTTTGAATAGACCTGGGACGTGAAAGCTCTCCATGTTCATAAGGACCAGTCTTCTAGTGCTAACGTGTTGGATTGGCCAAAAGTTGATTGAGGTTTTCCCGTAAGATGTGTATGGGAACCTAACATTGTATGGAGAAAACTGATTGAACTTTTTGGCCAGGCCAATGATAGCTGGATTACATGTCTCCCTCCTTCTCAGCCTCCTCCGTATTATTTCCTCAATTGATAACAAGCAGCCTTGTGCCACTGGCTTTCCCTGGTGGCTCAGTTGGTGAGGAATCTGCCCGCAATGCAGGAGACCTGGGTTCGATCCCTGGGTTGGGGAGATTTCCCCTGGAGAAGGGAAAGGCTACCCACTACCCAGTATTCTGGCCTGGAGAATCCTATAGGCTGTATAGTCCACGGGGTCGCAAAGAGTCGGACACGACTGAGCGACTTTCACTTTCAGCCCTACGCTGAAAGCCTGGCAGAGTCGACAGCATTATTCCCATCTGTTTAAGTCAGAAGGGTCATGCCCAAGATTCCTGAGTAAGCAGGTGTGTTCTCACATGAGATGGTTGGGTGGCATCACCGACTCAATGGACATGAGTTTGAGCAAACTCCGAGAGAGCTCGAAGGACAGGAAGGCCTGGCGTGCTGCAGTCTATGGGGTCGCAAAGAGTCGGACATGACTTAGCAACCAGACAACAACAGCAAGGGATTTTTAAAATGTGTCTTTCCAATTTTCCTTCAGTTCAGTTCAGTTCAGTGGCTCAGACTTGTCCGACTCTTTCCGACCCCATGGACCGCAGCACACCAGGCCTCCCTGTCCATCACCAACTCCCCAAGTTTACCCAAACTCATGTCCATTGAGTCGGTGATGCCATCCAACCATCTCATCCTCTGTTGTCCCCTTCTCCTCCTGCCCTCAATCTTTCCCAGCATCAGGGTCTTTTCAAATGACTCAGCTCTTCACATCAGGTGGCCAAAATATTGGGGTTTCAGCTTGAGCATCAGTCCTTCCAATGAACACCCAGGACTGCTTTCCTTTAGGATGGACTGGTTGGATCTCCTTGCAGTCCTCGGGACTCTCAACACCACAGTTCAAAAGCATCAATTCTTCAGCACTCAGCTTTCCTTATAGTCCAACTCTCACATTCATATGTGACTACTGGAAAAACCATAGCCTTGACTAGATGGACCTTTGTTGGCAAAGTAACGTCTCTGCTTTTTAATATGCTGTCTAGGTTGGTCATAACTTTTCCTTACTTTATGCCTAAGTCCAGGCACATGAAGTCCAGAAAAATATCTCTTATCTAATTGCCAAAGAGCAGGAAAAGAACCTTCCTGATCTTCCTTAACTGGCGAAAGAAGAGATGGTTACCCAAGTTTTGATTGTTTTTCTCATTCTGGCAGCTTTGAGTGAATACAATCATCTCTTGGCTCCAGAGGGGGAAGAGAGAGTGGAAATAAAGGGACCCTCCTGTGACCCAGGAGAAGCAGATGAACTCTGGACATGGTGGGGTTCTGACCCAGGAAAGGCCTGGTCACCTGGAAGTCTCTGCCTTCCTGTGACCACACCGTGGGACACGGCCTCACACATCCAGGGCCATCTTTTTCTCCTCTTCTCTCTTTGATTCATCACGAGTGCATGATGAATTTGAGGTTTCACCGCCATTCATAATCTGCTCTCTCTTTAAAAAAAAAAAAAAGCAACCTATTCAACTGTGCCGAGGCTTAGTTGTGGCATGTGGAATCTAGTCCCCTGATCAAGGATTGAACTAGGGTCTCCTGCATTGGGAGGGCAGAGTCTTAGCCACTGGACCACCCGAGAAGTCCCCATAAATTGATGGTTTCACTGATAAAACCAGGAGTCCGTGTCTCTCCAGTGATTGGAAGACCAAAGAGAATCACCTCGAGTGGTTGTAGGGAGCTTGGACACCTCCCCTGAACTATGTGTATAAAATCAAACGCACAACGGAACTTAGCGACAGACCACACGGTCAGTTCTGGGCAGCACACGTGAGCCTTGATCTCAGTAATCAACTGTAAGAATCTGATCGTACACAGCGGGTGTGATGGACAGTCTGTGCACCCCTGTCCTCTGTCCCTGGCTGTGTCTGACCCCATTGCTGGGAAATCTCAACCACACCCACCACGGCATGTGAGTCTGCTTGGACTTGGCATTTGCTGAAGTGAGGCTACGTCTGTGGGTCAGTGTTTATTAGTTATGGGAAACCTCACTTTTCCCATAGTGAGCCCGCCTAGCTGTGAGTAAGCACAGAGCTTAGCTTCTGTCGGTCAGGGGGCCACACTGCCGAGCCTGAACGCGCAGCTGAGTGGTAAAAAGCATGCCTGGGAGGCAGGACATGTCTTTGTTACTCTCATCTCTCCACTTGCCAAGCCCTCCTAGTCTGGGAACACTCTGGAAGCAGGTTACAGGGTTGGGGCTCCCAACTTTTAGAGTGAAGGGAGCTTACCTGTTGGTAAGCTTTACCAGTTGGTAAAGAACCCACCTGCAATGCAGGAGGCTCAAGTTCAATCCCTGAGTCGGGAAGATCTCCTGGAAAGGGAAATGGCAACCCACTCCAGTATTCTTGCCTGGAGAAGCCCATGGACAGAAGAGCCTGGTGGGCTACAGTCCACGGGGTCACAGAGAGTCAGACATGACTGAGCACGCACTCTGCCCTCTCAATACAGAAACCAAGGTCCCCGGAAGTCATCCTTCTGGGGTGATGACATCCTCCCCCACCCTGCCATGTGGCCACCTCCCCAGGAATACTTCAGTGCCCCCCAGGTGGGCACCGGTGGCCGTTTACCTCCTGGCCGCTGGTCAGCAGCTCCTTCACCCGCATTGCAGTTGAGGGCATGTAGTCTGTCCAGACCACCTCTGTCCTGATGGAACCAGCAGGCATCTCTGCCGTCTGGTAACAACTCTAAGCTCTCTCCTGCTCTAAACTCTTTCCTGGTTCGTTCTTTCTTCGGTTGTCTCCCTGAGACCCTCCCGTATAGGGTTTCCATTAATCCTCTGGTTACTTGTTAGTTATATAGTTCATGATGCTTTAGCCGGTTAACCTACCGCATGACTTCCATCAACAGTTGCACCCAGAGCTCTGCAGAATTCCATCCTATCAGTGGATCACATTTTGTTGAGTCACGCGTCACTTGGGGGGCATCGGGGTCGTTTCTGTTTGCTTGGCTGTTAGAAACGATGCTGCTGTGATCAGCAGCACTGTTTACAATCGCCAGGACATGTAACAACCTAGATGCCCATCAGCAGACAAATGGATAAGGAAGCTGTGGTACATATACACCATGGAATATTACTCAGCCATTAAAAAGAATTCATTTGAATCAGTTCTAATGAGATGGATGAAACTGGAGCCTATTATACAGAGTGAAGTAAGCCAGAAAGATAAACACCAATACAGTATACTAACACATATATATGGAATTTAGAAAGATGGTAACAATGACCCTGTATGCGAGATAGCAAAAGAGACACAGATGTACAGAACAGACTTTTGGACTCTGTGGGAGAAGGCGAGGGTGGGATGATCTGAGAGAATAGCATTGAAACGTGTATTATCAATTGTGAAACAGATCTCCAGTCCAGGTTCGATGCATGAGACAGGGTGCTCAGGGCTGGTGCACTGGGATGACCCAGAGGGATGGGATGGGGAGGGAGGTGGGAGCGGGGTTCAGGATGGGGAACACATGTCCACCCATGGCTGATTCATGTCAATGTATGGCAAAACCACCACAGTATTTAAAGTAATTAGCCTCTAATTAAATAAATAAATTAGAAAAAAAGAAATGACGCTGCTGTGAATGCATGTGTGCACGTGTCTGTGTGGACATCTTTTTTCATCTCTCTTGGATGGATACATAGGAGTTGAATTGCTGCATCACATGGTACATTTGTGTGAATCAGTGAACATGAGTTTGAGCAAACTCTGGGAGATGGTGAAGGGCAAGGAAGCTTGGAACGCAGCCGTCCATGGCAGCCCAAAGAGTCAGACGTGACTTAGCAACTAACCAACAGAAACAGTGGTACATTGACATTTAGCTTTTTTAAGAAACCGCCAGTGGTGGGAAGGAGGAAGTGTGCGGGTGGGGTTCTCCAAAGCGGCTGCAGACTTTTTCCTTCCCGCCAGCACGGTACGAGGGTTCCGATCTCTCTACATCCCTGTCAACGCTTGCCGCAGTTCACCGTCTTTGATGTTCGCCTTTCTAGAAGACTTTAGTCCCGAGATGCAGGATATGGACGGCAAAAATGGAGGTTGGGTAAAACATTCCGCACTGTGTCTCCACCGTTGAAGAAACAGCGAGGCCCTAATGACTGTCTGGTTCGCTTCTTTATCGAAAGCTAAGGGCTTGATGTTTTGGGGGCTGCAGTCATGGTAACCGGCTCTTTTCTTGACGCTGTGTCACCCCAGGAAGTGAAAGAAAACTGATGGTTGCTGTTGGAACCAAAGCAACAAAACTTCTATTTTCAAGAGAGAATATAGACTTCCGTAAAATTGAAGAAGGGCTTAAGCCAAAAGACAATTTTATTTTGTGTCTTCTTATATGAAAGTAAAGTTTTTTTTTTCTTTGTCCTTTTCTTATGGCAGGTGCTTTAAAACTCATCATTTGTTCCAGAAACAACATTTACTTATTATTTTCTGGGCTGTACATTTGAGCGCAATACAGCTTCAAGGGGTAGAGAAATAACTCTGTTTCTGCATGTATTCTAGGGGAGCTGTCTTCTGGCTGTGGTTCAGATTTCCTGTTTTTGCTCAAGAAGAGTTGAAATTCGGGCAGTTCAGTCAGGTTCAAATTATGTTAGAATAGCATCTGCCTTCTACTTGCAACTCAGGGCTTTGAATTCTCACCCACCCTTTCTTGGCCTAAACCGCCCTCCTCATCAGGCTAAGGAGCTTTAAGTCTTTTCAACAAGACTGAGATGAGAGAAAGGCTGGACTCAAAGAGATGACCTTAGAAACTTTGCCGTTGAAGTTAGATTTTTGCTAAAATGCTCAGGATCACAAACCATCAGCTCAAGAGTCCTCAAGTATGGGGCTACAGGCTGACTATAATGATCTATAGATTAAAAAAAAATACCCAGCACTTTGGAAGCTGTTATTTAAATCTTTTAAAAATTTCTAGCTACTTTAAATGTTAGACAGCAAGTCTAGATATAAATATATGTGAGATTTTTGTAGTAATGGAAATTACTTAACATAGTAACGGGCTTCCCTTGGTGGCTCAGAGGTTAAAGCGTCTGCCTGCACTGCAGGAGACCTGGGTTTGATCCCTGGGTCGGGAAGATCCCCTGGAGAAGGAAATGGCAACCCACTCCAGTATTCTTGCCTGGAGAATCCCATGGACAGAGGAACCTGGCGGGCTGCAGTCCATGCAGTTACAAAGAGTAATGCC
Organism: Odocoileus virginianus; assembly: GCF_023699985.2. NCBI lineage: Eukaryota > Metazoa > Chordata > Mammalia > Artiodactyla > Cervidae > Odocoileus > Odocoileus virginianus. The sequence continues at coordinate 1,868,972 of NC_069709.1, read as the reverse complement.
TCCTGACTTTTACTTACTTTGCTCTGTGACATTGAAGTATCTTGAAAATTCTTTGGGAGCATCTGGACTTTAGTATGTGCATATGCCAGTCATATTTAAAAGAGTTTGTAACAGTATATAATGCTTAGTACAGAGCAAGGTGGCATAACTCTCCACTGAGTGAGAAGTATCAGATTTCAAAAAATAATGGTTGTTTATGCAACCAGTCTGTCACTTAGCAAATCGGTCATTTCAGTATGATCCTTTTAGATATATTCATGTAAATGCATAAAAAAGTTGTATACATGTGTATACCTTAAATATGTTTTATATATATGTATGTATATCTGATACAACTTAGTTGACTAAACAACAATGGTTTGTGTATATCAGCAAGTGTAACATTTAGATTTTAATGGAAATAGTCTACTGATTTGTAAATAGTGCTGTTTACTCTAGTTACAAATATTTGCATGGTTTATTTAAAAACTCATTTTAGGTACAGCTGATATTTGTTCAGTATAAAAAACTACCCTCTGGGTGTTTTGTCATCATTTTTACCTAAAACAACACAGCAGTTTGGGCAGAGGATACACCATTGTTTGAAGGTGGGGCTTCAGTTGTATGACGCACAAAAAGGAGACATTTGGAATATAATTGGTTAGTTCAGTATGCGTGTGTTTTCAGTAACGATGATTCAAAACAGCATGACCTCAGCGTGTTTTTGTATGTTGTGAAGGTGATGGGGTCAGGGCGCCCGAACCATATTTCAGAGGCCCATTTCTGCTCAGCTCAGAGCATCTTAAAAAACACCAGGCTCTGTCCACTTATCTGGTTCTCCAGCTCCTGGAAGAACACATCATTGGAAAATTGCATCATTAATGTTATAATCACAGGACGCAGGAGAAGCTCATACTTTGCATGACTTGGCCTTTTGATTCAAACAGCAGTATTATTTTAGGAGAGAGGTTTAGTCAGTAGCTGTTGAGCGAAATGAGTTTTGTGAGGACGGCACAGCCTGGAAAATATATGACATTATGTGTCATGTGTCTTGTTTTTGTTGTTTAGTCAGTAATTCATGGGGAGAAGGCAATGGCACCCCACTCCGGTACTCTTGTCTGGAAAATTCCATGGACGGAAGAGCCTGGTAGGCTGCAGTCCATGGGATCACGAAGAGTTGGACACGACTGAGCGACTTCACTTTCACTTTTCACTTTCATGCATTGGAGAAGGAAATGGCAACCCTCTCCAGTGTTCTTGCCTGGAGAATCCCAGGGACGGCGGAGCCTGGTGGGCTGCTGTCTATGGGATAGCATACTGAAGCGACTTAGCAGCCGCAGCAGCAGTAATTCTTGTCTGACTCTTTGCAACCCTATGGACTGCAGCCCGCCACGCTCCTCTGTCTTCCACTATCGCCCCAAGTTTGCTCAGATTCATGTCCATTGAGCTGGTGATGCCATCCAACCATCTCATCCTCTGTCGTCCCCTTCTCCTCCTGCCTTCAATTTTTCCCAGCATCAGGGTCTTTTCCAATGAGTCAGCTCTTCGCATCAGGTGGCCCAAGTATTGGAGCTTCAGCTTCAGCATCAGTCCTTCCAATGAATATTCAGGACTGATGTCCTTTAGGGTGGACTGGTTGGATCTCCCTGCAGTCCAAGGGACTCTTCAAGAAAAACATCTACTTCCGTTGCTTCTTGACCCACATACAGGTTTCTTGGGAGATGGTAAGACGGTCTGGTACTTTCGTTTGCTTAAGAATTTTCCACAGCTTGTTGTGATCCACACAGTGAAAGGCTTAGTGTAGTCCATGAAGCCAAAGTAGATGTTTTTCTGGAATTCTCTTGCTTTCTCTATGATCCATTGGATGTTGGAACTTTGATCTCTGATTATTCTGCCTTTTCTAAATCCAGCTTATACATCTGGACATTCTCAGTTCATGTACTGCTGAAACCTAACTTGAAGGATTTTGAGCATAACCTCACTAGCATTAAAATGAATACAATTGTGCGGTAGTTTGAACATTCTTTGGTGTTGGAATGAAAACTGGCTTTTTCCAGTCTTGTGACCACTGCTGAGTTTTCCAAATTTGCTGGCATATTGAGTGCAGCACTTCAACAGCATCGTCTCTTAGGATTTTTAAATAGCTAAGCTGAAATTCCACCACCTCCACTAGCTTTGTTCATAGTGATTGTTGCCACCGCTGGACTTCACACTTGAGGATGTCTGGCTCCAGATGAGGGACCACACCACTGTGCTTTCCTGGGTCACTAGGACCTTTTTTGTATCGTTCTTCTGTGTATTCTTGCCACCTCTTCTGAAACTTCTTGTGCTTCTGTGAGGTCCTTGCCGTCTGTGTCCTTATATCATGCCCATCCTTGCACGAAATGTTCCTTTGATGTCTCCAGTTTTCTTGAAGAGATCTCTAGTCTTTCCATTCTACTGTCTTTCTCTTTCTCTTTGCACTGTTCACTCAGAAGGGCTGTCTTATGTCTCCTTGCTTTTCTCTGGAACCCTGCGTTCCGTCAGGTAGACATGGGGGAGAGATGCAAAGACTTTGCAGAGAGTGAAACAGAATAGCTCAGGAAGGCAGCTCCTCCCTTTGGTCTCAGGCCTTGGGGTCGTAATATTAGAGGTCCCAGGACCAGGAGGAAGGAGGGGAGGCAGTTACAGAAGAGCAGAGATGGAGACAGGGATGCGTACGCGGCGGGTACGTCTGTTCCTGTTAGAACCACCTGCACGGAGGTTTACACCAGAGCCCACAGGCCACTCTCAGGGACTGACCATTCATGCCCAGGGCTTCACACGTGGCTGGGGTTGGTGTGGTGTTTACTACTGGTCTCCTGGAGGCTGGTGTGCGTCCCCGCCGTGCGTTCACTCGGCGCAAACATTTACTGGGAGCCTCTGACGAGCACGGCCCTTTTCTCCCTGCTCCCCAGCAAGGCCTAGATTCTAGGTGTTTCGTTGTGTGTTCATCGCTCAGTCGTGTCCCAGTCTTTGCGACCCCCATGGTCTGTAGCCCGCCCAGGCTCCTCTGTCCATGGGATTCTCCAGACAAGAATACTGGAGTGGGTTGCCACGCCCTCCTCCAGGGGGATCTTCCCTGACCCAGGGATTGAACCCGGGTCTCCTGCATCGCAGGCAGATTCTGTCCCGTCTGAGCCCCCAGGGGGCAAACAAACATCTGCTGAGTCTGGTAGTGAGGAGAGCTGGATAAACAGGCCCTGCTCGGTAGGGAGCTGAAGGTGGGCCCGTGGGGACGGAGAAATGCCAGGTTTCCCAGGGCGTCCAGGAGGGGAGCCAGGAGGAGGCATCAAGAGGAGAGACATATAGATGGACACCCCAGGGCTGTGGCCCTTTTGTTCACACTGAACTAGCCGAGAAGGCAGCAGGGGGTTGTGAGTTGAGACGATGAGGATTGACTCACATTTTGCCAGGATTACTCTGACCTGAGGGCAGGGGGTGGGGTGAATGAGGCGACAATGATGATGGAACAGTCTAGGTGGGAGATATGGATGGCTCAGACCTATCTCACCAGGAGACCCTTCCAGAGCCAGAGGAGCTGCTGTGAAGTCCAGAAAAGCAAAATCATTTCAGATTAAGCGGAAAGCGAGAGATCCAGCTTATTTCAGCATATGGCAGATGTGGAGACAGAAAGGTAGCCTAGTCCTGAAAGTGCAGTGAAAGGGAAAGTCGCTCAGTCACGTCCGACTCTTTGCGACCCCATGGACTATACAGTCCACGGAATTCTCCAGGCCAGAATACTGGAGTGGGTAGCCTTTCCCTTCTCCAGGGGGTCTTCCCAACCCAGGGATGGAACCCAAGTCTCCCGCATTGTGGGTGGATTCTTGACCAGCTGAGACACAAGGGAAGCCCAAGAATCCTGGAGTGGGTAGCCTATCCCTTCTCCAGGGGATCTTCTGGACCCAGGAACTGAACTGGGGTCTCCTGCATTGCCGGCAGATTCTTTACCAACTGAGCTATCAGGGAAACCCTGCCTGTTCCAAAAAAAACTATTGGATAGTTTGTATTTAAAGTATATGGTATAAAGTAACACAGCTTATGTTTCAACTATGGTGTGTGTGTCCCGAGTTAGTAATACAGTTTATGTATATCCGAGTCAGTAATACATTTTGTGTATATTTGCATTTCCTCTCACACAAAACACATTCTGACTCAGACATGCACACACTCATAGTTGAAACATAAACTGTATTACTTTATAATGTATCAGTTCAGTTCAGTTCAGTCGCTCAGTCATGTCAGACTCTTTGCAACCCCGTGAATCGCAGCACTCCAGGCCTCCCTGTCCATCACCGACTCCCGGAGTCTACCCAAACTCATGCCCAGCGAGTCAGTGATGCCACCCAACCATCTCATCCTCTGTCGTCCCCTTCTCCTCCTGCCCCCACTCCCTCCCAGGGTTAGGGTCTTTTCCAATGAGTCAGCTCTGCTCATGAGGTGGCCAAAGTATTGTATAGGTTAGATACAAACTATCCAATAGTTTTTTATTTCAATTTTCAGTGGCGTATACTTGATTTACAGTGTTGTGCTAGTTTCTGCTGGACAGCAACTTGAATCAGCTGTACATGTACATATATCCCCTCTTTTTTTAGATTCTTTTCCCATATAGGTCACTATATAGTATTCACTAGAGTTCTCTGTGCTATACAATAGGTCCTATTACTTATGTGTTTTATATATAGAAATCTGTCTAATTGTGTCTAAATGTGTCCAGTCCTGGTCTAATTTATCCCTTCCCCCTCCCTTACCCTCTGGTAACCAGAAGTTTTTTTATTTTTATTTTTTCCACATCTGTGATTCTGTTTTTGTTCTGTAAGACCATTTGTATCATTTTTTTTTTTTTTAGATTCCACAGATACGAGATATCATATGATATTTGTCTTTCTGTCTCTGACTTAACTTCACTCAGTATGACAGTCTTGAGGTCCATCCATATTGCTGCATATGGCATTATTCCATCATTTTTTATGGTGAATAATATTCTATTGTCTATGTATACTACATCTTTATCCATTTCTCTGAAGATGGACATTTAGGTTGCTTCTACATCTTGGATAATGTAAACAGTGCCGCTGAGAACACTGAGGTGCTTGTATCTTTTCAAATCATGGTTTTCTCCAGGTATATCCCCAGGAGTGGGATTGCTAGATCATAGGGTAGATCTATTTTCAATTTTTTAAGGAACCTCTGTACTGTTCTTCACAATGACTGTATCAGTTTACATTCCCACCAACGGTGTGAGAGGGTTCCCTTTTCTCCACACCCCCCTCCAGCATTTATTGTTTGTAGGTTTTTATTGATGATGGCCATTCTGACCGATCTGAGGTGACACCTCATTGTAGTTTTGACTTGCGTCTCTTTAATAACTAGTGGTGTGAAGCATCTTTTCATGTGCTCTTTTTAGCCATCTGTATGTCTTCTTTGGATAAATGTCTATTCAGATCTTCTACCCAGTTTTTGATTGGGTTGTTTGGGGTTTTTTTATATTAAGCCACATGAGCTGTTTGTATACTTTGGAGATAGTGAAAGTTGCTCAGTCATGTCCGACTTTCTTTGTGACCCCATGGACTGTAGTCCATGGAAATCTCCAGGCCAGAATACTGCAATGGGTAACCTTTCTCTTCTCCAATTTTGGAGATTAGTCCCTTGTTTGCTTCATTTGCAAATATTTTCTCCCATTGTGAAGACTGTCTTTGTATTTTGTGTTAATGCTTTCCTTTGGTGTGCAAAAGCATTTGAGTTTAATTAGATCCCATTTGCTTCTTTTCATTTTTATTTTCATTACTCTAGGAGGTGCATCAACAAAGATCTTGCTGCCACTTATGTCCAAAAATTTTACAGTTTGTATGGAAACACAAAAGACCACAAGTCACCATATTAATCTTGAGAAAGAAAAAATGGATCTGGCAGAATCAGACTCTCTTACTTCAGAGCCACAGTCATCAAAAGAGCATGGTCCTGGCAGAAAAACAGAAAGACAGACCCGTGGAACCCAAGAGAAAGCCCAGAGATAAACCCATACACCTGTGGTCACCTAACCTATGACAAAGGAGGCAAGAACTTACAGTGGAGAAAAGAGAGTCTCTTCAATAAGTGCTGGGTATAACCTGGACAGCCACGTGTCAAAGGATGAAATTAGAACACCCCCTAACACCATACTCAAACTTAAACTCATAATAGATTAAAGACCTAAATGCAAGGCCAGATTCTGTAGAAGTCTTGCATTTGTTGCTCAGTCGTGTCCGACTCTTTGCGACCCCATGGACTGTAGCCCACCAGGCTCCTCCGTCCACAGAATTTTTCAGGCAAGAATACTGGAGTGGGTAACCATTCCCCTCTCCAGGGGATATTCCCGACCCAGGGATCGAACCCAGGTCTCACGCATTGCAGGCAGACTCTTCACCATCTTAGGGCAAAGTGTAGGCAGGAGACTGTCATAAATTGCAGCAAGATCTTTTTTGATCCCACAGTTGAGATATAAGCTTTGGAATTGAGCATGCCTACAAATGTCTTGAGTGTCATCATTATAGTTCATTGAATACCTTATCAACTCTTAGAGTTCTCTGGGTGTCCTTTCAATTTTAGTATATGTGCTGCCGAAGCGAGCACCTCTGGGTGTCCTTTCATGCGTCCAGAGCAAACATCATTTCTCTTTCTGGTGGTAGATGCTGGGGACTCAGGTGCTGACACATGATTTATAAGTGACATCTTGGAACAAAGACAGCCTCCACCCAGAGTCACACTGCTGGTCGAACCAGGCTTGGACCCACAAAACGTGAGTGAGCTGGGCATAGCGGTGTTATCCTGATCACAAGGGAAGGAGGCCCGTCTCCCCATCGCCCCGTCCCAGGTCCCACACTGCGGGTCACACTGACCTCTTCCCGCACACACATGGTCTGAGCCCTGGGGGACACCTTGGTGCTCAGTTGCAAGCATAGCTGCAGTGGTTTATCTTGATTCCCTTGAATCAGAATACGTACGGTAAAGACGTCTCTCTGCAAAGCAGTTGCCGGTAGGCCAAAAAGGAACTGTTGCCTTTGGCCAGAAAGAACCTGGGTGTAGTTGTGTTGATGAATCGAGGGCAGCCACAGAGTGCGAGGCAGGAACTCTCCAGCCTGGGGCCTGAAACTGGTACCCACAGGCCATGTGCTCTGGGATGAACTGGTCCACCACGGGGCAGCCCATGTCTTCTGGGTCGGACGCAGATGTACGAACCTCTGTATCATAAGGCTGTCCTGAGGCTGAAATGAAATAATCAGGGCCTGGCGTCTGGCGTGACGGAGGTCTCACGTGTACACCCATCAACTTGCCAAACTCATTATTACCCTGAGTATTTTTAATACTAGCCCAGTGCCAGTATTGTTAGCTGTCTCCTCATTTTGTGAGTTCTTCAGGTGAGCCTTCAAAGACGAAAAAGTCGTGCAGACTGTCACACACGGATATTAAATAACCACAACCTCATCTTGTATATCAGTTTACCACCACTTGTAAAAGAGTGAATTAATTAACCACAGACACATCTTGTGAATAAGTTTACCACTCCTTGTAAACAAGTCAGTTAATAAACCATGGGCTATACAGTCCATGGAATTCTCCAGGCCAGAATACTGGAGTGGGTAGCCTTTCCCTTCTCCAGGGGATCTTCCCAACCCAGGGATCGAACCCAGGTCTCCCGCATCACAGGTGGATTCTTTACCAGCTGAGCTATGAGGGAGGCCCAAGAATACTGGAGTGGGTAACCTCTCCCTTCTCCGGGGGACCTTCCTGACCAGGAATCGAATCAGGGTCTCCTGCGTTGCAGGAGGATTCTTTACCAACTGAGCTACTAGGGAAGCCAATTAACCAAAATTTAAAAATAGAGTGTTTGTAGTAGAAAATGACTAGGTTTTTCTTTTAAATACAAAATGAGCTTCAACTATGAAATATAAATGTAGAAGTGACACTGTATATCACTGACAATATTGTATGACAGTGGAGGGTTCCTTTTTAAAAGACTGTTGAATCCTCATAAGCTTCCCTGCATGTCGGAAGCACCCAGAGTGTTAATGGTGGAGAGCTGGGTGCACCCCCAGAATTCCTGACTCTGTCAATCTGTGTAGGGCACAATCAATTCTATTTGCAAAAGTTCCCCAAGTGGTACTGATACTATTGCTCCAGGGACTGCTTTTAGAGCACCATCTAATATCAAGAAATATTTTTACTCCTGTTTCCACGACATCCCTCTTTGTGGACGTTGAAGACTAATTTTAATCAAATAAAAAATATCATTGTTGCTCTTTAAAGTATATGTGTGCATTAATTCCTTTGTCTGCATCTCCTAAACTGCACAAGGAAAAGGATTAACAGGTCAAAGGGAGTTTGGGAAGATGACAAAAATAACTGGTACTCACAGGCCACGGGCTCTGGGATGAAAGGACTCCCAGTCCCACCATGATGAGCATCTTTCGGGAGGGAACACATTATTTTGACAGCAATAGCACCCCGCAGGCTCCAGCCGTGGGGAAGCTCTCTGGACTGTGAACCTCCCGTCTCATGCAGAAGTGGATGAAAATGTCTGTGTCCATGGCCATGGTGTCTCTCTCTCGGCAGACACATTCTCAGTAGTGAGATAACTAAGCCCAGTTCCTATTGGGGTGATTTATCTGCCTCCATCAAGGGGAAGGGAAAAATCCCAGTTCCCTATTGAAATGTGGGTTGCCCCTTATTAAAGAGACAGCTTGAAAACTTCCCCAGTCTTAGACAGACCCAGGGGCCTTTAAAGGCATCTGCCCCACATTAAGGGCACTTCTCTTGTGCCGTGAGAGTGTTTACTCTGGAGGCGGGCTGGTCGTCCACCCTAACAGGTAGAAAACGGTTACTTGACTTGCTAACTACGGTTTAGGGGTCCGAACTTGGCATGTTCAGCTAATGCAATGGGGCTTGAGGTGGTCTTCACGGCCTTTGCGTGGGCTCTTCTCCAGTTTGGGGAAGCCAGGTCTAACTGTAGCCCACCAGGTCCTCCGTCCATGGGATTTTCCAGGCAAGAATACTGGCGTGGGTTGCCATTTCCTTCTCCAGTTAGCAGCCTGTTAATAAAAGAAACAAATGTCTTAAAACTCAGAGAATGGGACCAGGCCCCTCATCCATAAAATGTATTTTGGGATAATCTTGGCACCAGACAAGTCATCCTGGGCCATAAAACGATTGACTTGAATCCATATTGACTTGAATCTGTATAGAGGCAGGTTACCATACAAATAGTTTTGTTTACATAGATATGGGAACAATGCCTGAATGTTACACTGGTTTGTCAAGTCTTTTCTGAGCTATTATGCAGAACCGACTTGAAGACAGAGTCTGGGGTAAATGCATAGCACATTAACATACCTTAAGACAAACATTTCCGTAAGAAAAATGCATTGGTTACCTGAGGGTTTGAGAATAGTTAACTTCAGGTGGAAGCAGGTGTCATTATGGCAACACAGTATTTTAGGAGAAGCCTCTTTTCAAATTTGTATAGAGAAGAGAAGAAAGATATATCACTAGTTTGTTTCCTACTGCTGCTTAAGAGAGATAAAAATGTCTGACGCTTGCAGCCCCATTTCCTCCGTTAGGAGACCCCTGGCCTTCCTGCCTGTTACCCTCTCAGAACCCACGTCCCCTAGCGCTGGCAGGCAAGATGCTTGTCCGCCAAGCCACCAAGGGGAGTCCTCAGCACTGCTGTTGATAACAGCGTCAGTTGACTTGTTCAGTGACATCAGCAATGTCAGAAACCATAGTCGACAACAGACACGGTCATGGAACGAACAGTGTTGGTCGGGAAAGCCCGAGCGTGGTCCCTGCCCTGCATGCAGTCCGGGAGTGGCCAGCACTCAGCCCGGGGTGGGCTCAAAGCTCGGGGTGGAAGGCGGCGGTTTCTGGGACTCGGGGAGCCCGATCCCCAAGGCCCTGGTGTCAGGCTGCAGGCGCATCTTAGAAGCACAGCGCTCCTTGGTTTCCTAAGAGCAGGAAGCTGGGCTTCCCCCGCTGCTAGAAGAGGCTGCCTGACCACTTCTGCACCTGCTCACGTACTGATGCGCGCGTGTCTGGGTGCCATGCTCTCGGACTGTCTCTGCTGTACCTTGTCACGTGGCGGGGAAGCTCCGACACAGAGATCGAAGGTTCTCCCCGCTCCACTGGGGGGCCAGAAGCCAGTAGGTGCTCAATCAACAGTCAGTCAGGCTTGTGGTCAGAAGGGGAAAGGGTCTAAGTTAAGTTAACGCAAGGAACATGGTTCTTCTGCAGGTCCTGGAATCTCAGACAGATGTTGCTGGTCCATGAGCAAGCTTCCGTGTGAGACAGAAAGGGATGCTGACTGCCTCGATGCTCCTTAACTCTGTCTGTCTCTCTCTACACGGGCAGATTCTGAGACATCTAACTTTATGACTTTGGGAAAAAAAACCATTGCACCCGCAACTCCCTGCCCACCCCGTACTCCAAGTACGCTGTGTAAAAAATGTCTCCCACTCTCTCTGCTTAAAATGTAATCCTCAGTCCAGAAACAGCATCACTCTACCTTGGGTTAGGAGGAAATTTTTCACTTAAGATAAAACCCACTTCTCTGGGATTCAGTCTCCTACCTGTAAGGAAAGACTTTAAAACACACTTACATATTTTAAT